>NW_004443405.1:23399-37601 GCF_000184155.1 Fragaria vesca subsp. vesca
AAAAGAAAAAAAAAAAGTAGAACAATAAATTCCATGAAGGCGCATCTAACAAAAAGAAAAATATGGAAAATCATGAAATCCGATGAATGAATTTTTAACCTCTTTGTCACACAGTAGCTTTGCTAAGTAGCTCTTTCAACCTCTTGCAATTCCATCATTTAGAATTGCTGGATTTGGTAGCTCTTTCAACCTCTTCTATGCTCTTTTTTTTTTGTGTAAACTGTGCTCCCAAGTGTCTTGGACAAATCAATCTGCATAATTATGTGGAAGATGCAGGGTCATTTATCATTCTTGCAGTTTTTAATGTATGTCATACTGAGGAAATCTTATAATGATTTCCACATCAGTTAGTTGCAAGTGGTTGGTCCTCTACATCAGTCCTATTTGTCTGAGAGTCGAAATTAAACAAACGCAGATTAGAGTCTGGTAAAGCCTAGGGGTGACGAAGGCGCAGAAGCAATCAAATAGACAGGAAAAAAAACAGAAAGAAGTTAAGCGCACTACCTAAATTTGTTTGAGATGAAAAGGTTGATCTTCTTGGATGGCGTAAGCTCCTTAATCCAAGTAGTCTGGCTTCTATAGAAGAAAGAGTTGACAGCAAACATCTTTGGAAGAAAATGAATGCCTTTCTGTAGCTGAAGCTTGGGCTTTTCTAAATCTCAGGCACTGCTCACAAAACTTATACAATGAAATAACAGTAGACATGTGAGTTGATCTTATCATGATTGCTCATAAAACCCATTTATATATATATATATAAACCAATGTCAATTTTGCATTCCTTTTATAGTGTAAGAAGCTACCCTCGATTTTTCAATTCAAGAAAATGCCAGAGTAAAAACAATAAGAAAGTAGATCCTTACACTGGTTGACTGTAAGAGAAACCAATCGATTGATATAACTAAAAACACATATTGCTGCTTTCCATGTTACATGCACAGTAATATAATTAGAAGCGCTGAACTAAAAAGTAATGTAATTAATATACCTTTTCAGATTTGATATGCCAAGAATGATCCAAAAGTTTTCACCAGCAAAAAGGATGCACATTGAGATTTTTTCTAAAACATTGTGCATCTCACACTGAAGGCATGTAAATTGCAGTCTATGAATTGGATATACCTGTGACGCAGACCACTTTTAAACACTTCTTTTCAAGCAACAACAGCTTGTACCTGAAGCAACGCATATAGAAAAAGATGATAAGCATAAGACCATAAACAACTATAAGCGCACTTTAACAGTTAAGGAAAATTAACAATATCATTTCCATAGGGTTTTTACATCTGATGAAACTTCTACCCTAAGATTGGGTAATGTAAGTCATACAGAAAAGCTGAAAACTAAATAACTCGATGCAACAAAGCAGGTTTTTTTTTCACTTCTTGTTTTTCGCTGACAGTTTTTTCTTCACTTTCATGACACAAAGAAATGAATATTCAATGCAGAACCTCAATTCATTACTATCAATATAATAAACTAATTGAGCTCACATCAATACTTATATCTAATTGAAATCTTTATTAGACCAACGCATACTTTATAAAAGCAAAATTGGAACATAAATCAGATAAAAAAAAAAAATAACAGAGTTCTAACAATACTCATCTTTACTGCACCCTTGTCACCAATCTGTCAAACCTCTAGTCTTTGCTTGAGCCACACAGCTTCCCCAAAAGTACCAACCTGAGTATACAAACACGAATTACATTTAAAGGATTGGCCATTTATAGATATAATCACACTGAATTAAAGACCTAAAGTAGATTGGCCATTTATAAGGACATCTAGTATAATAACCGCACTATCTGTTACAAACTAAATTCATTTAGTAGATGCTCATTTGTTATAATTCATATAAGATCCCAAACCCTAAAAGAAATATGAAATTCACCAAATTAAGTGAAATAGAAGGTTCCCACTTATGTAATATAGAAAATAAAGATGGATTCACAAACAACACAGAAATCATATTCTTGAAATTTCTTTAATATCAAAACTACAACTCCCATCAATCCACTGATTAAGTCAAGGTTATCGATCAAGTCCTGCTCTATCTTATACAGCCACAAAACACATAACTAAATACCTTCAGGTGAAAGGCGGAATGAATGAGGCCAAGACTGTTTACTAAAATCAGATCAAATGCAATGCAACGGGCGCTCCAATAAATATACGCTGTGGATTGGATAAAACAAATCCAAATTTCATAAAACCGAAAGAACAGAGAGAAATTCCACATCCTCATAAGTAAAGTACTATTACAACTGTAAAACATATCATGCTCCATGCAGATACGATAGGTATGTCAAGGAAATCAAAAGCCAACAATGGACATCCCGTTGGCTTCCAAATGAAAAATTTGTCCTCAAAATGAGCTATTGACGTAAATATTGCGAAAACAATGGTAAGAACAGGTAAATTTCCGGGGAAGTTTCTCCATGGAGAATTGGACGCACCCGGGGAAAAAAAAAAGGTATATAAGAAAGATAATATTTGTTTAGAATTTTTACACGTTTAGTACGTGATTGATGGTATGCATGTCACTTTGATGTAGTAGACAACATACGGCCATGAAACATTATTGAATCCCGAACTCAGACCCAAGCTTTTTTTAAAACACAGACAGGAAGATGACCAAAACACAAACAAAACATCATAATCAATTTCAAATTGAAATGCAGAAGTCCAAAACCCGCTACGTTTAAACGCACCAACCTTGAAATCAGTTTATCATTTACTATATCACTGAGCATGTCTTTTACAATTGATTCATTCTCCTAATGGTTCAAAAAATCATGTGTACGTCATATTTGTTCTAACCATTAGTAGCCATAGTCCAGCTCAATCTTCAATAGTGCTTGTCTTTGTATGTTTAACAGTTGTCGTGCAAAAATGAAACTGTTTAGCTCATAATCAAAGCGATATATATTTTTTCATGATCATAATTAGGAAAATGCACATGTGAAGATTAAATGTCTTGTATTTATTCAGCTAAGTGTAGGCATTGTTCTTTTAAGAGACAAAAAAACAAAAATGAACTATAGTTTTCTCCCAGCCTTGCAAACTTTCATTTAAATATGCAGACTTGAAAAGTCTAATAGAACTTATTTAACTTAAAAAGATAATTAGCCAGCTAAAAGCATTTAAAACAATAGGATAACAATGCCTATGTTTGAAAAGATAATGACTGCCGAAGATCAAAGCAATTGAGCTAGTACTTACATTCACCATCTTTAGTTTCCAGCCAGGTCCAGTTATGGATAGAACCAAATGAAAAGGTTAAGAAATACGGAGACATTAGAGCACATAAAAGCACTGGTTTTCAAAACACTATCTTGTCTTTTAACATACCCATCTCAGGAGGGAGGTAATCAAGAGTGCCACACATGGTCTGACTGCGATTGAATGTATGCACTAACCACCCCAAATCTGCTATCTTGAGTTCACCCTGACATTAGAAATCCACATTGACATGATAAGCAATAAGTATGCATCAATAAGTCGTAAAAAGGATACACATAACAGCATAGTAAGGTATTCAGCACCTGTTGACCAATGAGAAGGTATTAGAAATCCACATTGACATGATAAGCAATAAGTATGCATCAATAAGTCGTAAAAAGGATACACATAACAGCATAGTAAGGTATTCAGCACCTGTTGACCAATGAGAAGGTTTTCTGGTTTGATATCTAGATAAATTAAGTGCTTTCCTTGACAGTATACAAGGGCTCGGGCCAATGATGCAACATACTGCAAAAACCTCGTATGAAAAAAAACATCAAAATTTCTATTCTATAAACAGTCAAGGGAATGAATTCGACACTACAAAAAAACTTACAGTGGCTGCACGTCTTTCACTAAAGTATTTACACTTCTGGAGTTCCTTGTATAGTTCACCTTTGGCGGCATATTCCAATATCAAATAAACTCGTTTCTGTAATAATCAAAATTCCACTGCTTGTGATTGACTCATACCATAGTGGTTCCATTAACTAGGAGATGTTCAATTTGGTGCAAACATAAACCACCTATGTGCAGTATGCCTGATCATAAAAGTAGCCATAAAGACGTAGAATATTGGGATGGCGAACCTGACTTTGTATTTCAACTTCCGGGCGAAGCTGATGCTCAACCTGAGATTGTTGCAACAGGTTCTTGAAGAGGACTTTGAGTGCCACTTTGTGATTGCTCTGTTTCAGGCATAGATACAGATCAAGAACTGTGTACACACACCAGTAAAAACAGGTTAACAGAGAGATACAACACCACGATGATGCATAGCAAACACTCATTCCCAACTTAAAATTGCAAAAGGACATTCCACATCATTTGATAATAAAGCACGTTATACACAAATCTCATCCCCTCTCTACATTTCTAGAGAAAAGTTTACAAAAATCAGTATATCATCAACATCTGATCACCTATATAGGATAATCAGTGCAGTTCCTATCATCAACCGCAATAGAAGATCAACTCCATAAACCAATTTAAGACCAGCTCTTTATATTCACAAACTTTCCAAAACAAACACGCAATTTATAACCAATGCACATTGCACTATCAACGCCATATATAATCTGAACCCACAAAAACCCACCAAAAATTGAAAAGCAGCATGCTTTAGTACAATAACGATTGGATCAAACACACCTTATAAACCCCAACGTAATTCTAATTAAACACTTGCTTTGAAAGAAAACATATCAATAATTATACCTGTAACCCGAAAACGCAGAACTACCTTCCCTATTGAATTTTCCCCTTTTCGGAACTACAAATCGAATTAGAAAGAAAGTCCTCGAAAACTACCTCATCGGCTACTGCCGGAAAAACTGCTCCTTCGTGGGAATCGATCGCAGGATTCCGGCCACTTGCCAAAAATTGGCCATGACCTCCTCGTATTCTTCAAAACACCAAGTTCTCGATAAACAACACCCACAACAACGATTTCAGCCACAACTAAACTCAATAACCGCAACACAATAACAACATAACCGATCAAAACGTAATCCTTACCTCCAATCCGCTCACCACTCGAACCCAGCAACCTCTCCTTGCCGGAGATCGACCTGCAGCCCTCTGCCTCTCACTGTCCCGACCAGAAAAATTCCATCTGCTACCAAACTCCAACCACCTCCTCCACTCGGCCGCTGGGTTTGTCAAGAAGTAACCTTGCTCGTCGGAACATGGAGGAGAGGCCGGAATCGTCAAGAACTCAGTCGCCGGAGATACACCGTGAAAACCCAAAAACAGAAGAAAAGGGGTTACGAATCAAAAGATTAAAGACATGGAATCGAAGAAAAAGGGAGGAGAAGAACCCTACCCCTCGCTGTCGCCGTCGGAGCTCGCCGGAAAACCACGAACACAGTCGTGCTTCAGCTGCTTCGATCTCCCTCTATGATGGTTGTATATCGAATCGGTGGGCAGGAGGAAGTAAAGAAGAGAGAGGCAAGTTGAACGACGGTCGCCGATCGTCCAGCGCCGGTCCGACGGCGGCGGAGGAGCCCTGAGCTGGGTGGCGTCGCTCTCCCTCTCTCTGTGGGCAGGTCTCTCTCTCTCGACAGAAAACAGCAAAGGCAGAGAGGTTAGGGTTTTTACCCAATATACCTAGAACCAATGGCCCAGATTAGAGAATGCAAATGGAGGGCTGAGATGAAAAACACTTATGGACCTACCAATTGGTTTCCTCAAATAAAAAACCAATACCGGAATTGGTCTGTTAATGATAAGGCTCTTGATCCGTGCATGCAAAATGAGAACCCCTTCATTCATTCTATTCGATGTGTGCAGAGGATTAGGAACTTCCCAAATCTAGTCCCACGAATCCATGTTGGGGAAAATTTATATTGGGCTCTTTGCATTCAAACACCAAATTTCATGCCACCAAAAAAAACTCAAATGAAAACACAATAAAAATTCAAGTGCAAACGCAAAAGCCAATAAAGTTGATAACAACATCAAGAATATACCTGAGAAACAAACAAATTGGATCCTGCCCAAAATCAATCAAACTTGACCAGGCACATGTTAACAAATCCTCCATAGATTTTCACTCAAAAGATATCTCATCGGCTACACCGAAAATGAAAAAAAAAATATGGATAGAACCAAAAGAAGAGGATAAGAAATATTGAGACATTAGAGCTTGAACTTTATTTGAATCACATAACACAGTTATGGGAACAAATTAAACCCTGGACAAAGAGCAATATTAGAATTGATGTCGTCGATATTGAGGAATAAAATTAATATCAACTGAACCTTTACTCTGACTCATAACATACTCCTTTATTTTCCTGCACTATAAAGCCAATGAAAATATCAAACACACTAGAACCACAGTTTGATCTAATTGAACGAACCCAAGAATGTAATGGATAAAAGAAACAGCAAACTCATAAATTCTTGCCTTGATCTCACTGTGTGACAGGAAGTTTCTTGAGTTATGAAATATCAATCTCATGCCTTCAATCTCTAGAAAGAAAACAAAAACTACTTAAGCTTCTGTGTTGATTTCACAAAACAGATTCACACATAGAGAATGCCTCTTACCCTACAATGTAATTATATGGATAGGCCAAGTTCTGTGGCGCATTGATATCTAGTTATGTTAAGGCGTCCCAATTGAACAAACAGAAATTACTAAAACATTAGATTCCAGATCAATATTCAATGCAGTTAAATAGCAAGGGAAAAAAAATACAAAGAACAGGCTATGCAAGCTACACCTACATAAACACTCATTCTTCTTCAATTTGTGTAGCCTTAAATAAATCGGTAATCTACCATGTATACAGTCTTGAGAGCATGATTCAGTAAATTAATAAATCAGCAGACACTAAAAAAAGCACATAGCTCATGACCATGCAGTCATATCTACCACAGCTTTTAAGAGAATATATAGAAGTGTAACAGCTACATTGGCAAGCAACATGCACCCAGTTAATGGAAAAACAGGTAGAAAGCTCAATGTAACTTTAGGCCTTCAGCTTCTAGTATACAAAGGAGCTGGAACAACGTACCTGGAAATGAAGCTGTATCTAAGAGCTCAATGTTCCCGGAATTAGCTACATGTCCAAATCTGTAAGAAACAAAAACAAAAGAACAAACAGTTACATAACTCACTGTAAATAAAACTATACAAACTTCTTTCCAAAAGTTAAACCCGAATGCATACATGCACGAAAAGAGGAATGCAATATAATGTACAATACCAAAATGAAGAATAACAACAGAAGATCTTTGCTGCATAAAACTGTTTGCATGTTTTTGTACAAAAATAGCAGACAGCATGAGTATATATGGTTGCACAAAAATCTTATGCAACTAAATTAGCAAATAAAATGCAGGTTAGAGAAAAAGCAAACTCACCTTTTGATATGGTCATTCTTCCGACACTAAGGAACCCAATTCCCTACCAATCAATCAATAAAACCAAAAGAAAGATAGTAAAATAATAAGAAATAATCTAAAATAAACGATAAGCCTTTTGTAGTGAAATTAAGCTTAGAGGAGTGTTGCTTACTTTCGAAAGGAGAGACTATTCTCCCCTGTCTCCTTCACTCATAGGCTTTCTCTCCGTGTCGAGCAGACAACCAAAACCCAAAGACGCCTTGGAACAAACCTCCTAAAGATCCAATTCCCTGATGAATTTCTCTGATTCCTAAAGTAGAAATAACAAAATCCAAAACATTGAAAACATGAATATGAATCTTTATTCAAGTTATGTGGAGTACAGAGTAACATGGCAATTCAGAGTAACATGCAGATGATTCAATCTAGCTATATTTCTCGTCTTGCAGAACAACCACAACACACCTAATTTTGGCTGAAGTGAAATTTTGCAACACATGCTAATATCCTATTAGTAACTCCAGCCGCGCGGATTCGTATACATGAGAACCTAACTTAGTATTAAACAGAAGGAAAAAAACACAGGAATTGGTTTTGCAGCAACTTCAACTTAAACCGTTAGTTAAAAAAAAAAAAAAAGTAAAGAAGAAAGACCGAATACAAAATGCCCCTACCCAGAAGTTTAACATACTTAGATGCACAAACCAGAGAAGAAAGAAACACCTTCTGCACTCAAATTTCCCAAAAATCGAATCGAAAGATAACCATATTAACGGATTCCTAATCGAAACATAACCATATTAACGGATTCCTATACATGAGAGCACCTAGTTTACCCGAAGCACTGTATCAAAACAAAACGCAAAGCCCATGTCTTCACATCAGTTCCCAAATTCTGAAAACCTAAATCCAAATTACCTCCCCGACAAACCTCGATTACAGCACGCAGAGCCACAGAATCTGAAAACGTAAGAACAATCGATCAGAAAAGAGAGAAGTCAATTCATAGTTGGTGATATACTGATATACATTCTACTCCCTCACCTTATAAAGCAGGAAAAACCATGAATGATGATAAGCCAATTGAGTATGGTAACACTGTAAAACACACAATTCAAACCATAAAGCTGAGCCACAAAGAAACAATAACATTGTAGGCAAAGTTGAAAGAAAAGATCTACATTTTAGAATAGCTGCAAAGAGAATAAGCAAGTCTGAATCTAGAACTAAAAAAAAAAAAAACCAAAATGTGCAATTAATCAAAAACATGATTATTGAGGATTTTCAACTGGAACTGTGGCCATATGCATAAAATACATGAGCAGTGGAATACCTACTGAATCTTTTTGGCTTCAAATCAAAGAGGATTCCCAATACCACCAACTTGTAACTACACACACAGCAGAAATACTACCATGTTCGTTAAGTTTAACTTATCTATACATCTATACATAATGCAAGCCTAGTTAATCTGTGTATGTTAACCTGTATTGAAAAGTATACTTTATACTCTATAGCAATATGCAAGTCCAATGGCATTCCTCATTTCTTTACTTCTCTGTGCCCATCATAAAGTATATGTATCCACAATGCAAGTCTAATCACATTTTGATCATCATTTTCTTCTCTTTGCCAATTATTAAGTAGACTTCTCTTTGCCTAAACTCTAATCAGACCAAATGGATTGCAGCACACAATACAAACTAATCCATACAGATTATAAATGTCATCAACAACCGAGTTTAATTTTAGCTACAAATTCCAAACTACTATTGGCAAGTAACACTGTTTTGGATGGCTACTATCAAATTGTAAACTGAAACTATAATCCAAGAAATTCATGAAACATGGAAAGACAATTTAATAGGCATTATCTATCCGTAAAAATTTCCCAAACTGCAGTCCTTCTCAACCTTAACAAAGAACTTTATAACATTTTAATTCTGAAGCATTTTACTTTACCATGATAATGCCATGCCTTAGAGTCAGGTAAATGTCGTTACGGTATCACTCAGGTAAATTGAGCACGCAACCCTTTGAATAAGACGTGCAAACAAAAAGAATAAACACAAATGGTTTTGGCTCTTGATAGCCTAGTGTTGCAGTGGTTGCTCTTGTGGTATTATTACCTAAGTAGTTTTCCTGCCTCAATAAGATCAGTAAGCCTTTCCCTATTGACAAATAAAGTCCAGCAGTCAGCTTCATACTGTCCGAAAATTGCAGGCACATTGTGAAATTTTTAGAAATTTACCTTTGCAATTGTGAAAACTCATACCTAGAAGCTCTGACCTTTGCAATAGTAAAATTTTTGAAGGATCAGATTTCATATTCTATTTTTTTCTATGACATCATCACCTGCAAATAAAAAATGAAGTATATAGTGGACTTCAGTGTTAAGCCAACAGAATGAAGACAAAGAAAAAAACCATCTGAAGTTCAACATTTAGAAAAAAAAAATATACATGAACAAAAGGAAATAGAGATAACAATAATATCTACCATTGATATGCAAGACCTAGCACTTATAATTATAGACTTTTCAGCTGTGCAATTTACAATGTATATTGATAGCATGATTGAAGTGAGGAAACCTTACCAATCTGGATCAGTCTTAAACTCTTTGTCAAAGTCATATTCAATGCACTGTGTGCTGCAAAATCCAGTAACCACTTAAGACAAAAGAAATGCAACTGTAAAAATCAGCAGAGTTGTAGAGTTTAGTGCATATATAAATGATATGCACATTAATCATCCAAATTTAGTACCAATCAAGAGCGATCGGTACCCTAAAAACATCAACTGTACATAAAAGCATAGAGATATTCATTGTAATTGTAAGCTAAAAAATATTAATCATTTGATAATGAAGAGCGAATCAAATATAAAGAAACTGACCATATTACATATTTTTCTGATAAAGATAGTTTTTAGTTGCGTGGATATTAACCAAATGCAGTTATAGATCAAATATTCATAAAAATTACGCTGACCTTCAATTCCACTTTATACTTTGATTCCAAGGACTCATACCATGTGGAAGCACCAACTGTTTATAAGGTATCTCAAGCCTTGAAAACGCATACTTGATTTCTCATTATACAAAGCCGATCTCGATTTTCTCACGACGTGGTTGTTTCAGAATCCAAACCAAACCCAGCAACTGAACAGCATAAACTTCATAACTGAAAAGAAACAATGAAAAAGAGTTCTGATGCTGAAGATACATATCAAAGTCTCCCAAAACAAAATAAAATAAGAGCAATTCCTACAAAATTATATATCCGGATGCACAAACCCAAGAAAAATAGAAGTTTACCTTGTGCATTCAAATAGCCAAAAAATCGAATCAAAAGAGATAACTACCATATTAAGCGATTCCTAACCCTAAACCCTAAACTCAGAATTCAGTAGGTTTTGGACGAATTATGCGGATAGGACCGATAGATCCAATGTCATTGTCTAACACTGAGAACCTTCTCTTTAAGGCCTATACATATAGCAAAAAAATATCTAGTGAGATGAATTATGGGGTGAGCTGTCAATATGAAGATTCATTTCAAAAACTGTGTTATACTCCTTGTTTGGATCCGGAGGGTTGGCTTTGCTCCCATATAGACCGAGTTGATGAGGATGGTGCACCCTAAGTATCAACTGTAAACCCGACACCCTGAAATACAAGGGACAACTATCAGAGCCTGAATCCCAAAGATAACATTGAAAAGATAGTGACTGCTGAAGATCAAAGCAATTGAGCTAGTACTTACATTCACCATCTTTAGTTTCCAGCCGGGTCCAATTATCTCTCCAATTTAGTATTCGGGTGAAGAAGCAAAGAAAGAAAGAAACGAAAATCAGATTGAAACTCAGAAAGAAAGAAATACAGTTTTCTTTATTTGAGTATATTGCATGTAAACTGTAATTTTACCTGATAAACTGCTAAAAAATGAAAATCAAATCAGCAAGCTATATATTGGAATTCGGTGCAATCGATCATTGAGGTCCTAGACTGCAGAACAAACAAAAGCCGAATTAGCTCAAATCAGGTAATGGGAACGGTTATCCTTCTTGAAATGATAAGCTCAATCTCAAACAGTATAAAAACCATACAAAAATGGAATGAAAAAATTTGAAAATTCAAAAGCACTCAACTTATCTATTCGATCTGGGCAGAGGATTGGGAACTTCCCAAATCTATAGTCCCACGAATCCATCTTGGGGAAAATTTATATTGCACTCTTTGCATTCAAACACCAAATTTCATGCCACCAAAAAAAAAATTCAAATGAAAACACAATAAAAATTCAAGTGCAAACGTAAAAGCCAATAAAGTTGATAACAACATCAAGAATATACCTGAGAAACTAACAAATTGGATCCCGCCCAAAATCAATCAAACTCGACCAGGCACATGTTAACAAATCCTCCATAGATTTTCACTTAAAGATATCTCAACGGCTCTACACCGAAAATGAAAAAAAAATATGGATAGAACAAAAATAAGAGAATAAGAAATACAGAGACATTAGAGCTGCTCAAAATATGGACAAATATGAACAAAATGGTCTTCAATGGTGGGATATTTTTTTTTACCAAGATCAAAGGCCAAAGCAGTTTGAACTCTATTTGAATCACATAACACAGTTATGGGAACAAATTAAACCCTAGACAAAGAGCAATATTAGAATTGATGTCGTCGATATTGAGGAAAAAAATTAATTTCAACTGAACCTTTACTCTGACTCAGAACATACTCCTTTATTTTCCTGCACATGAAAATACCAAACACATTAGAACCACAGTTTGATCTAATTGAACGAACCCAAAAGATTGAAATCCTTGATCTAACTAGAAAAATATAAAAATCCAAGCAAATACCAAATACAGATGTGACAAAATATGATTTTTTTCACTCACCTTGATCCAACACACCGGATTGAAACCTTTGGAGCTAATACTGGCATTCATCACCATTGCCAGTTTCCAGCTAGCTCCAATTATCTCTTCAATTTTGTGATTGCTTTTGGTAAATCAAAAATCAGTGACCTGCACACAACTTCAATGATAAAAAAACGGTGATTTAAATCGTTGTGTTTGGCCCTTATACACAAAGTCTGATAGTTATAGAAGATCAATTTCAAATTGCATGCAACTTTATAAAAGAAATCATCAAAATTTTGCAGAACCCCAAATGTAAAGACATTAGTTTTATATCAAATAACATTGTAGGCAAAGTTGAAAGAAAAGACATACATAAAGGCTGCAACTGCAAAACATATTAACAGGGTAAGGAGTAACCTCTAAGGATTTTTTTTTAAGCTTCGATTTGAAAAGCTGCTTGCTAACCGACTCCATAAAATCCCAAAACAAAACTAAGAGGCTGAGGAATTAATTCCCATAAATACAGTACTTGTCATAAACAATCTTCTAATTTAAAAGAGTTTAAAATTAGAAAAGAATATATAGAAGTAATGTCAATCTTAATTCAGTACAGGTAAAAGCTTCGATTAGCATTTAGGTACTCAACTTTAATGGATCTCCTGCTAGATATTCACCAAAAATTGCAAGCCTCTATGTTTCAATTACAACTTTCAGTCTTCCCTACATAAACAAAGAACAGAAGAGTTATTGACAGGAAAAAGAAAATGTCATCAATTTCTATTCACCACTCATTCCGTATTCATCAAGAAGACACTAACAATCACTTTTCAGTTTGGGATGTCAACCAAATTTATATGGACAGCATTTACGTACATAAGTTCAACGGAATACACCGAAAAATTGCAGCCGTCTGCTATTTCAATAGAAACTTCTCATCCTCCCTATATAAACAGAGAAAATACGAGTTAAAGAATTTAACAAAAAGGAACTTCATCAATTTAGTACTCGTGTTCAAAAAACAAAAGAAAAAACAGCATCAATCACTACAAAAAAGAAAGATTAATAAGACTGAACTCTCTACTTCCTTAATAATTACACACCGGTTCCTCCAGTTTTGCCACAGACACCAATCAGCTCATTTTACTTTTTAAAAAAAAAATAATCCAGTGTCAATAACTTAATATCATTTGATATCATATGAGCCTTTTGTTCAGGCACAATTTGCACTACAGAAAGCAATTGGAAACCAATCCATTCCATTGTCAATGGTACCTTCCAGAACCACTTAAATAAAAAAAGAGCAAACAAAAGATAGAGAATCAGTATACCTAGAAAAAAAAAATGCAACACAAAATGATTTACAAAGTACTAAGAAAAACTCTGCATCACTGAAACCCTAAATCAATTTAAAGTGAATTTTCAAGAAAGTCTTCCAACACATAATCCTTTAAGTAAAGAAAAGTGCACGCAATCAAGACATAATACCCAGTGCAGATTAGAAACCCAGAATTCACTCCATATCTCAATACCCAGTGAAGATTACAATATATATATATATATATATAAAGAAGGGAAGGAATCAAACGAATGAACAGAAAAGAAGATTCATCAATCCAGTATTCTGAATTTTTATAGAAGAAAATAAAAAAATAAAAACTAAAAATAGAAAAAAGCACAATCACCTACTATAGAAAAAGAAAGATCAATAAAACTAATATCCCAACTCGGAATTGAAAACCCACATCTCACAAATCAATAACCCAGAAACTCACTGCGAAAAAAGATGTCTGAATCAAACCCAATATCCCAACCCTAAACCCCCGAAACCCTAAAATCAATTCAAGAAACATAGTACCCAATTAGAAACCCAGAATTCAATCCATATCTCAATAGCACAAATTGAAGCCAAACAGAAGAGAGAGAGAGAGAGAGAGAGAGAGAGAGAGAGAGAGAGAGAGAGAG
>NW_004443405.1:37621-40360 GCF_000184155.1 Fragaria vesca subsp. vesca
GAGAGAGAGAGAGAAAACAGATTAACAGAGAGAGAAGAGAACGAAACCCAGATGAACTCCAACGGTCGGGAAGAAAAGAAACGCTTCAAAGTTGAGAGAGGAGAGAGAGGAGAGCGAGAGAATCTAGCCAACGGTCGGGAAGAAATTCTGAGGAGAGCGACAACTTCTTCTAGCCTTAATAAACGATTCAATCGATGTTGGATTACGGGAAAGGACTATTTCACCCTTCATGTCATGTCTAATCACGGTTTTGCCTTTGCCACCCAATTTTCAGTTTACTTGCATAAAAAAAACCTTTCACAATTACCATGCTTCCACTTCACTTCCCTCCACTTTGCAGCCCGCAGCAATGTTCATATATATATCTACTTCTACTATCATTTCCTAATAGATGAATTTTTGTAACTGTTAAAAATGACCCAAATTTTATTTAACTATGAGTCTACAAATTAATGTATAAAGGTCATAATAATAACTTGATAAAAAAGAAAATTCAAAACGAAAAAAAAATTTAAAAAAAATTAAAATCCACACCGTAGGTGGAGATTGGGAGTAGTAAAATATGAGGTAAACAAGCATATATCTGCAATAGCAGTTAGAGTTAGAGTAAAATTGTCTAAAAAAAATAAATAACAAAATCAATATTTTGTATAAATAATCACACACACGTTAGCGTGTGTTAAGAGGCTAGCACATTCTTATTTAATTTTTTTTTTTTGTGACTCGTATTCGTAATATGGTAAATATGAAAATACATGGTAACCGTTTTTTGAGATTTTGATAGCTTAAGAGTGAGGCTAGAGTCGTGGCTTCGCTGAGGAATAGTGATAGACCACCAGGTATACATATCACTACATGGATCATCTCATTAAATCTATAAAACTTGATAATGTTGAATAGTTTATGTCAAAGAGCTTAGATATCTACTACATGTCTTTTGGAATTATGTTTAAGTATCATGTTCCACATATACATACTCAAAATGGTCTCGCATAGTATGTGTGACGATTTAAATTCTTTTTAAAATAGTTTTTTTTATTTATTATTTATCGGATTATTTATTTCGTACATATATGTATGTCTGCTGTGCTCTAAGTGAGATGTGATTTTGTGCTTGTTAGGGATTACATGTTAGAGTGCAAACTAAACTACTTGTGTTTATAACTATTTGGTTATTTAATTTAGAGAAAATAACAGATTTGGGGTGTAGATGGGTCCAGCCACTTTCTAGAATTATACACGTTGATTTCTGGTCGTTGATTCGATCATTCCTGGTACGATAACATCTTGGCCATACACGAACTCTCTCTCTTGATTCTTCCCTTTTCTCCTTCTACTTTGTTCCCGATTTCATTCACTTGCTCAAATTCCGCTGTGCTTGGCTTTTAAAATACTGTGCAAATTCTACTGAGTTCAGTTTCTTCATCTAATCTGAATTTAGTTCCTGTAAGTTTCTTGTTTCTAATCTTCTATAAATTACTTGTTTTCGATTAATCTATTTCCAAATAGAAGGGAGTCTGATTCGCATCCAAATTCCATTTTTAGGTGGCTGGATCGTTATGGTGGATTGAGTACTTATGTGCGGTTGTTTTGTTTGATTTCTCTTGCTGGTTTGGCAGTTGATTCGTAGGAAATTGAGGTAGGGAAAGCAACCTTTCTTTATAGCTTTGATTCTATTTTGGTGTGTGTTTGGAAAGAATGGTTGTTCTACTTTCGTTATTGTTTTATGTAATCTTCTTGTCGGTTGAACTGTATTGATTGTTCAAGCTTGAGTTTGATTAAAGCTTGACTGAAAAAAAAATGTTCTACTCTGAGTGTTGTGCCTCGTTTAAAAATCTGGGTATTTATTGGTTCATCAGTAAGTTGTCAAGCTTGAGGGGAATTCATTATTGTTCGAGCTGATTGGTCTTGGCTCTTTAGTTTTGATTTTGGAATCGTCCTTTTATATATATACAAGATGATAGTGATCCTAGTATCTTTTCAGTTAGATGAATCACGACCAGTGGACTATCAATTCAAGTTGATACAATCTATATTCAATTGGTAATTGTAAACTAGTTTCTTGACCTCTCTTTTGTCAACATCCTTATAACCGTGTATCCATCTTTCCTTTCTCTTGTACAAGAATTTGTCTTGTATCAAGTTCTTTCCAATATTGTAATTTGTTCAAGAGAAAGTTAAACTCTTTTCCCTTGTAATCAGTTTTGAATATCCTGAGCCTGAGGCCATCTTTTATTTGATACATAGAGTTTGATCCTTCACTATCCTTGTCACATTTCCTCTAGTGTTAAAGGATCCCCATTCTTGATTTTAGTTCTCAAAGTAAATCAAG
The DNA here is from genome assembly GCF_000184155.1 of Fragaria vesca subsp. vesca. Lineage (NCBI taxonomy): Eukaryota > Viridiplantae > Streptophyta > Magnoliopsida > Rosales > Rosaceae > Fragaria > Fragaria vesca. Next base: position 39,954 of record NW_004443405.1, read on the forward strand.
TATCCTTGATGACCGGCCTTACTGAACAACAAATAAACTCTTCCCTCAATGAAATTATTATCTCTAAGTTGATTACTACAAAGACTTTGCCCCTTGTCTTGTTATTCTTTCTAAGTACCAACTTCTATTCACAACAAAGCTTCCTCGAGTACAATGTTGCTATTGTTTTATCTCTGCTATGCTCTGTGTTATTATAAGCCAAAAGTCGAGTTTAGTATATTATTCTTTTAACGCATCTGTATTTGAAACTCATTCGGCATTGTTCGAAATTCCAAGCTCATGTATCTCTATTGTTATAATTTACAAGTTTTCTAAGTTTCTAATGATCTACTTCCTCAGCAAGTTGCTCAACTTTAAGTACTATTTCTTGTCATACTTCACTCTATTATTAAATGGCATTTCAGTTC
>NW_004443405.1:40549-42304 GCF_000184155.1 Fragaria vesca subsp. vesca
GGCCGGTGAATTTCGTGAGTAGGGATTGTGTCTCCCTTGGGTTATTTAACCCTAAACCTGATCAGGGTACCGCATGTGCGGGGTTTGCTCGGTGGTATAGCTGGGCGGTGGGCTCTAACCGGTATTTTTAAGGATTTGCTAACATTTGAGTTAATGAATTGTTATTGGCAAATACTGCAGATGTGTTGTAGTGAGTGAAAGGAGTGATTTATGGTTTTGATATAAAATCTGAAGCTGAAATGTATTTATGGTCTTGTTCTGATTTCATTAGTTTTACCAGGACTGCTCCTTTTCCAGTTTATTGAGATGTTTATTACCAGTTGGATATATTCCGGCCCTCGGTTCTTTTATGTTTATACTTCCTGTTCAGCTGAAATGATTTGATCCTACTCTGAGTCTACTATTGTAAAAGTATGAGTTGCTATTGTCATTGTTTTCATCTGCTGAAAATTAATTTGGTTATCTCAGTAAATTCTACTTCACTTCCATCACTTTTCTGATGCATACTGATTTAGAATCCTTGCTATAACGACTGTTTGCCGTACCTACTGGGCTTGTGAAGCTCATTCCTTGTATTATTGTTGTGGTTTTCAGGAAAAGAGTCCATGAGTGGACAATCTAGTGATATACCAGAACTATCTTAAGCTGATTATGTGTGGAGCTTGGTTTTGCCTTTTGGGAGAATATGATGGACAATATTTTGCTTGTTTGAATGCGTATATGCTTATGAAAAGTGTTCATCATTTCAGAGCTCTTAACTTTTTGTTTTTAGCAGCTCTGTATTGTACATAAAATGTACATGACTGATGTATTAACCTGGGAGCATCTAGTATCATATGTGGTGGAAACTTTGTAATCAATTTGCCCCTTGTGAATTATGATATGAAACTATGTTAATTCCTTTGCCCTTCAATGTCTAATTAAAGACCTTTCTATTTGAACAATGATCACAGTCACACGAATGTGTCAAGTGTATATGAATACTATCTTTAGCTTGGTTCCTCTTATTATGCAGACTACAAACTTCTCTTATATAAGAACTTGTCGACTTATTCATGCTTTTACACTTAAGGATCATATCTATTGTAGGAACTCTTGTAGTCGAATTATCTATCACTCTTGGATTAGTTTCTTTGAGAAGTTAAACACTCAATTTCCAGACCTGTAATTTCAGAATCCCAGAGTGGTTCTGTTTCATTCTTGCTCCATATTCCTGTAAATGAAACAAAACAAAAAAAGAGAAAAAAAACACCTTGGACTGATTCCTAATTTATCTTTCCACCACATTATCTAGTCATAACTCGGGTTGAGTTGTGACAGTATGCTATTAAGTGCTTGCAATGGTAACGAGGACTTTGGTTATGCGCACCAATTTACTTCTCTCTTTCTTGGTGGGAATGCAATATATGCTACTTCGCTTAGACCTAGGGCCGATCCTGAAGGATTTAAGGCCCGATGCGAACAAAAATTTTAGGCCCCTTAATTTTTTTTTCTTAATTCAAATAGAACGATTTTTTTGGGAGCTTCTATTCATACATTCAAAAACGCTACTTGGATCTCCTTATTTAATTGACCTCCAATTTACTCTTACAAAGAATTATAATGTTATTCACACCTCCCCAATTTTTCCAAAATCAACAAAAATCTTTTTTTTTTAATAGAATCCATTCATACCTCCTTCAAATTTTTAGGAATCTAACAATATATTTTGATTTCAAAATCCATTTAATTGGTTTAAACTTATTATTACCTATA
>NW_004443405.1:43202-45208 GCF_000184155.1 Fragaria vesca subsp. vesca
TATATATATATATATATATATAATATTTGTTTGATTGGGATATACATAATCTTTATAACTAATTCAATTCAGTTCATAGAATCATAGCTAATTACACAAATACCCAACACTAATGCTTTTGTTCCAAAATTTTGTAATGGAAAAATAATAACCTATACCATATTATTATAATATTATTTAGTAGTAAAATAGCCAAATCGAGGGAGTCAACATGATTGTCAAAGGAACAACTTTTCAGTTAGGGCCAGTGGGCCATACTGAAAGTGACGTAAGAAATCGAAAAATACAAAATTATGTCATCAAATGTGTTTCTGACTTATGTAAATCAAAAAATCGATCAACGTCTTAGTAGGTATTGTTAAAGATCATGAAAATCCAGACATTGGTCTTTTGTCATAAAACACATTACTACACATCACTTTTGTTTGAGGGTAAATTTACACCCCTTGAATATGTAGCGTGTTGAACCAATTATGTGGTTCATCATGGATATGATCGAGTATCTTTGGAGATATCCGCTATCGAGACTATATCACGCCTACCTTGGAGGTCAAGAGATCTTGGTGTAAATCCGGGTTATTGTCGAAATATCATAGATCCGGTAATTAATGGAGGATTGTTTGGTTACCATGATTGAGCTATTCATGGAAGATCTTACATAAAAGGAGGAATCTCGACGTAAGAAGCAAGTTGAGTTACCTTGGCAATTAAGGTGTGAAGTAATATACTTGGTATCATCTATAAGGAAGGTTGGTGGTCTTAAACTTGCATGACATGGTACCCAAGGTGTTTGATTATATAAGGATTACCATCCTTAATTAAATTGCATAAGGAGATTACACTCCTTAACGACATTTGAATGCATGAGGTAGTGCATGACGTCCAAAAGCATGCAAGGATGGAGTACAATTACATTGCCTTAAGGATTCATTCCTTATATGGATTATATACTTATTACATGAGGTGATACACGTCCATATATAGTGATTTACAAGAGGTAATTATATTACCTAAGAGACGTGCACATCTAGCAGATCTCTAAGAATCATATATTGAGGTAAATATGTTTACCTAAACATCGTATCTGCTCTGATACGCGAACCGATACATGCGGTTTAATTCAGTAAATATCTTTCTTTCTCATTGGGTAATTACTGGCGAAAGATTTGCATTAGTATGCAAGTTATTCGCGAACTTATTCTCTATATAAGGGGTTCTAAGCAAACGAGAAACACCCCCCGAAAATTCAAACAAACTGCATCACTGCAAATTGAACGCCTCCACAAGAGCACCCAATCTACCAAAAAGCCTCTCCAGGGAGCATCACCAGAGCCTCATCGCGAGCAAATCCCGCTTCACTCATCAGCTTCGTCCTGAGCAAAAAGTCCACCCCCACTTCATAAAGCCTCATCGCGAGCACAGTCCATCCCATTGTTAGAGATTTACCTCTCTAGCAAATATCCTTTTATTTTTATTGTATTTTGTTACTGAAGTAAATCCTCAGGAGCCATTCTAGGTCATTGTGAAGAACCCAATAGCAGGACTGATCGTTTCTGCTCACATCTGCTTGAAGAGAAGTCAAGAGAAATGCGCGATCCAGACAAGATCAAGACAGACACACTTCCTCAAGGTGTTGGCACGCTCGCACCAGACAGTTGTTCTAAGGACCTAAAAATCCGACCCGAACATTTTGGCACGCCCATCAGCGTGACACATTAGTGGCAAAATTGTGACTGAGAATATCTATAGTAAGCAATATCCTAAGTGTTCCTTGCCGGTACATTCGCATTGCAAACCTCACAATCCTTTGAGGTGTAAAGGGTTGAATATCGAGCTAGTTAACCAGCATTTCGGTATAGAAACGATGACCGGAGGTTCTGGAGTTGAGAAGTTTGTAACTTATGAACAAGTTTTGGACGCATTTGAAAAGTTGACTACAAACGCGACCGCGAATGCCGCAAGCTTAAAGGCATTTCAGGACTCTATGGAGGCAGGTTTTGCAAAAA
>NW_004443405.1:48353-62316 GCF_000184155.1 Fragaria vesca subsp. vesca
TCTCTCTCTCTCTCTCTCTCTCTACTCTCTCTCTCTCTCTCTCTCTCTCTCTCTCTCTCTCTCTCTCTCTCTCTCTCTCTCTCTCTTCCTCTTCTCCGCTGAATCCTCTATTCTCATATTTATCATTCACTCAATATTTAACACAAAGTTAAAAAATAATAAATAAACTCGTGCTATTTTCGAAACTTAAAAAATTTAAGCATGAGAATCTCCTTCTGGCTTTATTAATAGAGACTGGACTTTAAGAAATTAAGCTTCTGAAGATAACAAAAGAAATTTGAATAAAATTAAGGATTAATTACAAAACACCACTTGAACTATGATGTTATTTTCATTTTCATACCTAACTATAAAAAAACTTGCATTTTCATACCCAAGTTTCATTCCGTTAGCATTTTGATACCTTAACCACTAACACCATTAAATTTTGAGGGCATTTTCATCATTTCATAATTTTTTACATTTACTTTAACAAAATAATTTATTTTTGAGGTTATCAAATACAAATAGAACAATTTATTTTAGCAAAAATATTTTTTTTAAAAACTCCAAAATTAAATATTTGTTTTCGCAACAATAGTGATAAAAGTTTGTATGTATATATATTTTTGGAGTTACATGTTAAGCAAAACAAAATAAATTAAATTATATCGAAAAATATCGAATATCGATAAAATAATTATCAAATTTTATATAAACATGTTTAATCTATTTTTGGTTAACATACCTTTAATCTTTTACTACAGAAAGAACGTGATGCCTCCCTATCGCCGTGGGCACCGATATCACCTCCTCAAATCCCTTGCCCCATGTACAGCCCCTTCTCCAACTTCATGCCTCTTTGTATATACTCACAGACCATTACTGTAAAGACAAAGTAGTCTTACCACTTACATGACTTAGAAATAAAATGATATGAGCAATAAACTTTTTACACCTTGATTAGTAACTCAAAATAAACACACAACCAAACATTCAAGCTTATACATAATGGAAGGTAAGAAATCGACTTGCATTTATGTCAAAGCCGAGATAATTTCCTTGTATGTGATGCTTTACCAAAGTCGGACTCAAACTCTAACAACACTTTACCGGTTTATCCCAACAAGATTGCAAAGATACACAAGTCAAGAACAAGTAACAAAACCAACTTCCAAAGAACTTCAAACAGAGCTAAAATACGTTCAAACAGCCAATAAAATCTTTCAAAAAAAAAAGTCTTGAAAATTCTACCTTCTGCATAATTCAACAAATACGAAGATATGATATCACAAATACAAAGTGCTATACAACAGCATATGCCATATTAGCATTATCAACAAACTCAAAATAGAACCTAAATTTTTCAGATGTTCATAGTAGAAAAATTAATGCTGCTGTCCTACTTTATAGTCCTCTACAAGACTCAATTCTTATTCGATTTAGTTGATGCTTCATCCTATTGAAACGACATTAGAACAAAATCAAGAAGAAAAAAGCTCTTGTCATGAATTCGAAAATTGTAAAGGTTCAACCTGATCATTTGATCGGAAATCCCCCAACTGACTCAGACAGTGAGCTTCATCAATCAAAATCCTAGTAAGCAATTGACGAGTTATTAAACTCTCCAATTACGGCAACAGAAAATCACTTCTGCAGACAAGAAATATAGGATTAGGATTATACCAATGTCAGTGGTTGAGAAAACATGACAGAAGGTTAAGAAGGTTAATCGTAAACAGTGTAAGGGCTTGCAAACAAATCTGAAATATCAAATGTATTCAGAACTGAAACCCAAGAATCGATCCAATAGATAACTAGTATAAGTATTTGATTATACTAAGATGACGTTGACAAATGTTGGTAAATCTGTGTAATATCCGATGCAGATGAAAGAGATTTAGATTTCTCTGAGATGTTGTAACCATAGGGAATTCATTGAAACGTACAACAATTAAGTGCTCACATACCTTGGATCCTTCCAGATGTTATGAAATGGATAACAAAGAAATTAATGCTGCGGCTTTGAGATGTCTTGCTACGGCAATTGCATTGCATAGATGTACTCATCATAGAAAGCCATGGAACTTGTTGACGTGCTCATTACCGGGTGCACAATTTAAAAACCTTTTTTTATCAGAATGTAGTATTGGCAAATAGGGTTCGATCAATCCGGGAACTTAAAGGGAACTCATGCAGTCACGGTTACACTAAAGAATCTGTAACTATAAGTATTTACAAGCATTAATTTACAAATATACAAATGGTACAAGGAAAACAGGGGAGGGGGGGGGGTTTGGAAGGTTTGTTCTATGCTCCTAAAAACAGAAAATAAGATATGTACAGGTGATCAATTCATTCCACACATCCATCAGAGAGAAACTCAGATTCTGACCACATATCAAAGTTCACATTTCAACCTTAGCAATATGATAACATGCCAATTCAGAGAACTAGAAACAATCTCAAAATACAAGCCTACGAGGTCATGCATTTTATAGTTCTACTTACTTATCCCTAGCACAGAACGTCTAGAATTAGGACATCTCATGCAAGGTTGCTATCAATACTACAAGTATCTGTCTACACTTAACATGAGTCATTAGAATCTATAGAACGAGATTGAACACAATTATATTATCAACGTCACAACAGGGAATTGCATAGTATATGTATTCAGCCATATCTGTGACACAGCTTCCACCACTAGATATCTACATTTACCTACGAGGCTTAGCATAAATCATGGCATTAGTTAGCATGCATTTTAACATAGGTATATCAAACAACAACAGATACTTTCTAACTTATGAGTTGACAAGATCAGATTGCTTAAAAATATCATGAACGAAACTTCAACATGTTTTACCAAAATTCTGAATTTACTAACAACATAACAATCGAAACAACATCCAAATTTAATATTTGAAAACTGAAAACATGTTTCTGCAAACTGTAAAGAACAACTAAACAAAGCAGATGTATGGTTACACTTTTGTCGGTCTTCAAGAAGCTTGTAGACCTCTAAAAAGTGCTCCAGCTTCAAAGCTTCAAGGCTCCAAAGTTGCTGCTCCTTGTGGAAACGTCCAACAAGGCTTTGGCAAGAAAGAAACTCAGCAAAAGAGAGGGAGAGGCTGCTCAGCAGAGCTATGTGTTTCCCTGACTTTTGAGTGAATGAATGATGCTCTAAGAATTACCCAAGGCTGTCTTTATATAGAGGAAATCTTGGTGGAGCTTTTCCTAAAAAATGATGTGGGAGTAGCTCCACAAGTTTGACTTTTCTCCTCCCTTTGTTGGGTTGCTTGGGCCTTCTCTTCCATCCTTGGACTACTTGGGCATTCTTTTGGGCTTTCTGCATTTTTGTACTACTTGAGCCTTCTTTTGTCAATTGACGGACACCGAAAACTGGGTGTGACAATTAGAACCCTTTTTTATCAGAATGTAGTATTGGCAAATAGGGTTTGATCAATCCGGGGACTAAAGGTGCTCCTGTAACAATGGTCATGTAAAAGTTAGTACTATAAACAAGTATTCACATATTTACAAAGATAAACTGGGGGTTTTGAGGTTTGTTCTAATGTTCCTACTGAAAGATAAAGATACAAGCTAAACTAATATATACAAGTGATCGATTCATTCAACACATCAACAAAGAGAGAGACTCACATTCTAACCACAAAATTAAAGAGACGTTTCAATCCTAAACAATCTGAATTATATCAACCCAACTACTAGCAACAATCTCGAGTAACATATTGATCCAGCTATGCACCCATAGATTCTTCTTAGTTCATCATCTTTAATTCGTACACCATGCAATCAAAGATTATTTCATGCCTAGGCTGTTATCAATGCTACAAGCAGATGTCTACTCTAAACATGAATCATTAAGTTCTAAAGAATCGAGATTGAACATAACTTGGTGATGAAATGCCACTTATTGCTATGCAACCTATGTTCTCAACTACTCACCATAATTTCCACCACTACAGATCAATGCTTACCACAACGGCATAGCACTAAATCATGGCATACCGTTAACATGCATTTTAACGTCTATTCAAACACAAACATAGCTTTACTAATACAAGACTTAACATAACCAGATTGCAAAGAATATCATAAACAAAACTTTAACATGCTTTACTTAAAATATGAATCCACTAATATCAAACAACCAAAACAAACATCCAATTCCATTGATGAAAACCGAATCCATGTTCTCAAAATTGAAAAGAAAACTAAACAACTGTAGAGGCATAGTCTACACTTTTTTCAATCTTCAAGAAGCTTGATGATGAAAAAGAGGTGCTACGGCTTCAAGGCTTCTACTCTCCAAGGCTGCCGCGCTTGATACAACGTCAAGGCTAGGGCAAAAGGAAGGGAACTCGTAAGGGAAAAGAAGCTGCTTGGCTGCTCTCTATTTTTCTAAGGTGTTTGCGTGAATGAATGATGATTATTTATGAAGCCAAGCAGCCTTTATATAGTGTCCATGAATTGTTCTTGGCCCTTGATTTAATTTTGATCCAATGGGTCTCCTTGATTGCACAAAATCTGATATTTAACTCTATTGATATTTTCCTTATCTTCAAAGATATTTATCTTATCTCTAAAGATATTTCTAGACATGTGCAATAATGCTTTGAATGTAGCTTGAATCATGTCCAGATACATTGCTTAGCCTCTAAGAGTCTTTATTTAGGATTACTTGTTCAAGTTAAACTTCTCCTCAATTAATGATGTGAGACTCCACAAGTTTGACTTTTCTCCTCCCTTTTAGAGTTGGAATCCAAATTTGCTTCTTCTTCCTTCTTTGGACTTGGGCTTCCTTTTGGGCTTTCTACATTTATTTCTTAAATCCACGATTTAGCCATCTTTTCTCGATTTAGGCTCTTCTTGCCTCTATAATCATAAAACATGTCATAACTAACATTATTAAGGAAAACATAACTAAATAGGGTGGGAAATACATTATAAACATAGCACTTTGTGCTCATATCATCAATTAAGCTCTTTGTGCCTTTCTTCTTCCTTCCTTGGACTGCAAGAAGGCTTTTCTGTCTTTTTCTGCATTTTTCTCTTATTTCCATCATTTAGCCTTCTTTTCTTGATTTATGCTCTCATGTCCTGTATAATAACAAAACATGTCAGAAATGGTAATATTATGAGAATATCATAGCTAAGTAGGGTATGAAACACATTATAAACATAACACTTTGTGCTCATATCACTTGCAATCAATCATTTGATATTAGCAAACTGAACAAAGAATAAAAGAAAAGATACACTTACAAAATTGTTCTGCTGATCTGGACCCAACCGTTTTTCCTCAATGTATATAAAATTGTATCACTTGGGACAATCTATTGCAATTTAGCTTCAAATGGAAATGGATGAAAATAGATGTTCATATCAGAACATAATTAGAACATACCTTAACAATAGAGACATGCTTTATATTCCTGCCTCTTGCCCCTGCATATAGTTTCGTATCAGATGCAAGAACATAGAATATGATTTATTCACACAAAAATGATTGACATAGATATCGCAAGGCCATGATATTGTATAAGAATATAATCTGTTATAATCCAAATTGAAGAAGCATTTCAAATATATGATCATGAGATCATGTGCTTTAATGTAGACAAGAATTCAATTACCCTGTCCAACGCCTAAACAGTACGGATCCCTCACCAGTTTTCCTTTAACTGAAGATGTGCAAGGTTCTAGTTATTATGATCATGGGTGAAAAATGATAATCATGCGTAGAAGCTACAGTCCAATGCCTAAACAGTACATAGCCCTCACCAGCTAAATCTTTTCTGACTGTTGCCCATGAATAAAACTAGAACTATTGTAATTTAGCTTCGAATGGAAATGGATGAACATAGATCTTCATATCTCTCGAAACTTTCTGGGATTTAACATCTGGATATGCAGCTTGTTATTTCAATAATGTTAGTGGATTTACATCTACGAGTCTAGATCAATGAGTAAACATCACAGCTGATATCAAATACTTTCAGGTTCGATTCTCTCTGAACTAAACATTAACGTAACTGACAGGTGCACCAATGTTCAACTAAACCAGACAGATACTGAACGATATGAAATCGAAACAGGCTCAGCAAACATGTGTTCCTAACTAATGAATTCGAATACGATTGTTAATCAAATCTTAAAAACATGAAAAGAAAGCAGGAGACACAATGCTGCAGGTCATGAATTTAAACTCTTACTAAGGGAATGTGCAGAATCTGGTTTGCATGCGGTTTCTAGCCTCAACCCATTCATAAATTCATCGATTTCAAGCTCCTGAGCAAAAACGCAGCATTCGTATCCGAACATGTGCACAAACCTGTTCAAATCCACACGAGTACTCCACCTTCAAACCCATTCTTCAGTGAAATCGATTTGAAACGTTTTGATCGACTCCGTATTGTGCAGGACGCTTTGCCTCTAATTCACCCTCTCGACGGCGGAGACGTTGGTGCTTTGTGCTTGCCGCTAATTCGCCCTGTAGGTGGCGGAGACGTCGCATATCTCCCGCCAGCGTCATATTTACCCCCCCCTCCCGCTTCTCACCTCACTGGCAATTCCATAAAAGCCCTTCTCTTTAAACTAGACGGCGACGATGACGAGGGTAATGATCGTCATCTGAGAAATCCCATCTATGCCCTGTGGATTTCCTCTCCGTCGATGAATAGTCAACATGTGGTTCAGCCCATTTGTGGCGTATGGGACTACGACGTAGTCTAGCATTTTCCCCCTTATGTAACCAAAAAAAAAAGTAAAGAAAAAGAAGAGAAAAAGGGGTGTGCTCATCTCTACTATATTAGAAAGCCAGATCTTTTTGGTGTTAAAGGCTTCACCAATTTTTTGAACTCTATATATTACTCATTAATTATGAAAAATCTGTTCATATAGAAAATATGTTGAAATGGTACTACGGTAAAACATAAAGTAAATAAACCAAAAACAAAAATTATGAGATTACAATGGAGAAAAATATGGGACATGATGATAAGATGGTAGCAGTTTCATTCCACTTTTAGGCCTTGTTTGGTTCACAGATCGGAAAGGTTGGGAAGAGAAAGTTGTTTCTTTCCTTTGTTTGGCACACCTAAGGAAAGGAAAGACTTTACTGCAATATAGGAAAATAGATGAGAAATTGGATCCTCCCACATACCATGAGATTCAATCTCGCTCATTCTTTTTAAACATTAATTACATCTTTTAAATATTATTTTAATGAATGTTATTACAAAATTATCTATAAAATATTTGAATATTGAATAATTTATAAATTATCTATAAAATATTTGAATCTTGAATATTTTATATTTTAATACTAAAGATATAATTGGTAAATTAATGTTACTTGTTTTCCTATCCATGCATAAACTAAACATTAGAAAAAAAAAATACATTTCTTAATTTCTTTCCCAACGTCTAACTAGTGGAAAATTTACTTTTTTATGTATATAAAAAAGACTAAAAAAAATAATTTATTTTTCATCGACCAGGCCTCAGCGTAACCATTTTAAATAGAACTGTTCTTCGACTACTCTGGGACGGGTAAAATACTAATAGCTTAAACGTAGGCGTGCGGTTTCACTGTTGAAAGATTTCCAATTTAGTTGCCGAGTTCTGATGTGACATAACACACTTTCCCTAATTATTTCGGTTCTGTTTCTCTCATGAGAAAGAGAAGAGAGACGGGGATGGATTCCGAGGACGATATGCACGACGCCAACGACGTTGAATCCGACGACGACGGCTTCTACAGCGACGAGAACGACGCCGCCTCCGACTACAATAGCAACGACGACGACGATTACGTCATCGAGGAAGATGAAGACGGTATCAACATGATCCAGGCTCGTCGCCCTGAGGTACAGCAGCCTTCTCTCTCCCTCTCTCTATTGCGTCTGATATTCTCTTAACCAACGACCATGCGCTTGCGATTGTGATTCAGATTCGGATTGCGGATTGGGATGACCTCAATTAACCTCTACTTGTGTCTATGATCATGCTTTTATTTTCTTTATTTTTTGGATACAACGGGGTCAAAAGACCCAAACAAAGAATCATGCTTTTTTTTTGTTACAAGAGACAAAGAATCATACTTTTATCTTTTCATTTCTTTGAATAAATTAAAATTGTATTGCTTGGAAATAAGAATGACTTCTGTTAACCAGGAAGGTAGTTGATTACATATGAAGTTTTTTTGGAATTATTATAAGCCTTAAACCCTAATTAAACCTAAGCACAGATTACAGAGGAAAGAAGAGAGTCCTGTTTTCTTTCAAATCCCCAAGTTGGAGAACAGAGCCTCCCAAATCTCAGTGAACACCTCTAGGGATTAGCAGTCCGGAATCAAGGGTCTGCGCGTTCCCGGGATGAAGTTTCGCCAATCGGATTGTTGTTTGAGCTACGTTTTCTAGAAAATGACCTCATTCAAGGACATGGCTGATGTCTACTGGACTCTTCACTGCCCCACTCTTGTAGGTTTGGTGCAAATGAGGCAGCTAATTTGAGTTGGGAGTGAGGGACTGCTGAAAGTAAAGGTCCTTCGAAGGTCAATTCGTGCTAAATGCTCTGGAAAACAGACACTGTGCTTGTTTCTTCTCCTCCCTGATTACAGTTTAGGTCCAGGATTGTTAACTCAAGTCGTAATGTATTAGCCATTCTATCTAAGCGGGTTGGGACGCTTGCTTACAGAATAGATCAATCACACCTCCCTGGGAATCAGTCCTAAATGAATGACCCTTGCAAACCCGTGTCCTTTATTTTAGATTTGATTTGCATAGGATGCTATGTAAAGCTGAATTAAAACTACCTTAATGTCTCTCATCAATTTTGTTTGTCATCTAAATCTGTCCATTTTGTTTCTTTTCCAGAATAATTATGTTGTCTTGAAGGAGTTAGATATCAAGGAACGCCAGGAAGAGGATATTACAAGTGTATCTTCTGTGCTTTCCATATCAAGAGCTGCTTCAACCATCTTGCTTCGCTACTATAATTGGTATTATTGTTATTATTTTTAGTTCAGTTGATTAATTTGTGGGTTTTGTTCTAAAAAAGTTTATGTTTTTCTAATATCTGAGTATGGTAACATTTGAACCATCGCCACCCGCTCTTGTAGCTAATTTGGCACCATTCTATTCTCTATGGTTGGAAAAAAAGAAGGTTTCTGAATCTTGCAGGGCAATTAATTTCAGTCTTTTATGTGAGTGATCTGAAAAAGGTTGGCATGGCAGGAATGTTAGTGAAGTGCATGAAGCATGGTTTGCAGATGAAGAGAGAGTCCGGAACACTGTTGGCTTGTTACCCGAGCCAGTTGTTCAGTTTGCGAACTCAAGAGAAGTAAGCTTAGACACTAGAAGAGCTTAAGATTGCTGTTTGAATAGTTACTGGTTTGTTTTTATTCTATACTATTCTAATGCTGTATGTTCTGTTGGGCAGCTGATGTGTGGGATCTGTTTTGAAGCCTTTCCACGTAGTAAGCTAAAATCAGCAACTTGTGGTCATCCTTTCTGTTTTGAATGTTGGGAAGGTTTGTTTGTTTTTTTTTTTTTTAGTTTTTTATTGCTACTTTTCAGAACTAGTTTCTACATAAATACATTTTATCTTTTGCTCTTGTTTTGATCATGAAGACTGTAATATGGTTTAGCGAAAACTTTAGCCTACGTCCACTTCGTGATCTCTCTTGAGAGATTCACCAGCACTATGAAGAATTTAGGTGTTTACAAGTACTTGTTGCAGAACCCTCAAACCCTTCCCTGTCTAGCTATTATCTCTCTATCACTCTTCACTCTCCAGATTTTCTATAATCCCTGCAGATCCTATTTTATAGAGAATAGGGCTGCTGATACAACATGGTTTAGAACTCCTAAACCTAATAGACATAAGCCTATATTACAAATCCTGATAGAACCTGGAAAGACTAATTTTCCAACTTAAAACTGCAGCGCAGTCCTCTTTCCATTCTAGACTTGGATTTGCCCACTGAATGCTAACTCTCCAGATTGTATCAATGAGCCAAAACATAACACTTCTGACATTTCAGCTCTCTCTAGTTATTCAGTTATAGGCAGTATTCTAAAAATCGGCGCCCAGGCTCTAGGAAACACAAAACCGATCCAATTCAGCCCTAGTCGGGCAGCTGGGCGGGAGATAAAAAATCGGCCGATTCGGCGGGCTTGGGCGGCGCTAGGCGGATCTGGGCGGGGCTAGGCGGAGCTTTATTCAAAATCCTAAGGACTATCTCTCCTCTGAGTCACTTCTCCTGGTCGATTCGAGACCCATTCCAAATTTTTTTTGGCAGATCTCTTGCTCTTTGTCTTTCTCTTCGTCAGCTCTCTCTCCCCTCAAGTTTTTGACAAGGCTCGTTGTGATCAGCATAAGTTTTTCACAGATCTGTGATAACAGAGAAATATGAAATCTGGGGAATGTGATGAAGATGATGACGGCAGTACGTGTTTTAGTTGCAGGAATTACGATTGAAGACCTTTCCTTTTTGTTGCCACGTGATATTTTATATATATAAAAAGTCCCACTAGCTCTCTCACTCTCTTCTGTTAACTATTGGTATTGTCTTTTACTAAAGCCTGGTAGAATAGGATACTTCTCTCCTGTCATCGTCGACTAGGCAAAGGAGAGTGGGACACTATTCTTTCAAATGAAGTTACTATGGGATAACTCATCTTAATACTAAATAATTAAAAAGAATTAATTATTGTCCCAAATAAAATATTGAGGGAAATTAAAGTGATTAATAAACATTATTTATTAATTTTATGTCATTAAATAATTAAAATAATCATAAAATTAAAAACCGATTAATCCCTGATTAATCTTGGTTATAGGACTTGCTCGTATGAACAACTCTAGATATGAACTTTATAGAATTTCACCATTCTTTTTATTGTTATTATGTGTCAATCTATAATGGTCTGATCAGAAGGAATCTGTGCTCTGACATATTGTATATCCTGCTACTGACGTCTGTAATTTACTTTTGTTATTTTGCTTTCTTGCAATCGCCATAGCTCTATTGTAATACACTTATTGTGCTCTGCCTATGCTGTATTGTGATAGGCTACATTAGATCATCCATCAATGATGGTCCTGGATGTTTGATGCTGAGATGTCCTGATCCATCTTGCGGTGCTGCTGTTGGTCAAGACATGATTCATATGTTTGCCTGTGATGATGATAAGTGCAAGTACTCTAAGTACCTGCTTAGGTCTTTTGTTGAAGACAACAAGAAGGTAAAAATGAAAGTTAATTATAACTAATCTGAGCCCACTAATTCTTTTGAACTTTGCATTACTAATATCAAATATTTTTACATTTTCTTTGAAATCTCATGAGGCTTGCATCCTTTTTGGTTATTTGTTTCTTCTTGTATTTTGGGATTGTTACATGTTCCAAACCTTACATGTCAGCTGCTGATCAGTTTATTTTCACTTCTCTCTTACTTCAATTGTACCTCTCTAGTTATTTCCAGTTAAGTGAGTGTTGTCAGGCAGTCAAATAAGGAAAAGAGAATGGTCCTAGTTGTCTAGTCTGAAAAATTTGTTATTCATTGGTTCAAATTAGGTTTATGCTGTCAATGCAGGAACTCTTGCTTTAGTTTTGAAGGATTGTACAAAGCTGATATGTTTTGCAGTTGACTTTCAATCATTTTAATTTTAAAACAATGAAAACCTGTTATACGGTAAAGTTGGAACTTCTGCAATGGTTGAAATAAGTTTGATTATAAGCATATACGACGTTTTGACCTCTACTATGGAAACATGGTAAAGACTTCCAAGTGTAACTTTCTTAATCATAATGGCTTAGGGATGTTGCTCCCTTCTCGCAGAGTTGAGGGCGTGCCAACTGATTTCTGTTGTTTTTTGTTTTCTGGTAAATACTGATTATGAAATATTGCAAGACTGCAAATGCGGTACCGACTATTTTTTTTTTCTTTCAAAAACCAACAATTTTTCTTTAATAAAAAATCCCCCAACGTGACTTGTTTATCAGTGTCATCTCTTAATTGTAATGGTTCATTGGCGTTCCCCTCGAACAGAGGTATGCAGCAGCTTACCTCCTGCTTTGTTGTGTTACTTTTTTCTTTTGGATTATGAAATAAATTGGGTATACTTGTCAGATATATGAAAACCCATCAAATTTTTCTTTAAAAGAAAAAATAATTCCTAACATTTGAGTCGTTTCTTATATGATTCATCTATCCTCTATTTGAGCAAAAATTGATAATCATCAACCTTCCAAAATTTCTCAATACATGTAAAGGTTGATGGTTCCAATAAATTTTTAATGTTTCATTATTTTTATTTCCTGTCTGTTTCTTTATTTTTTTTGTTTTGTTTTCTTTCTAGTTCTCCTTGAATATGATTGATTGTGTATGCTTGCGCATTTGCTCATTCACTGCTGTTATTGCTTTCTTGTTTCTCCAAGTGAAAGATTACTTGAATAATGATTATTTTAACATTTGATGGTATAATAGTATAGTATATTTAGGTTTTTCCTTTGTCTTTACCATCTTTCTCACCTATTATCTGAATACTGCTTCTTGATTTGTAGACCAAGTGGTGTCCAGCTCCAGGTTGTGAGCATGCTGTTAATTATGTTGGTGATAATGAAAATTATGATGTTTCTTGCCTCTGTTCATATGACTTTTGCTGGAATGTAAGTTATTTTGTTATCTATAACTTTGTATAACTTCAATAGACTGGATCTGTCAGCTGGTTTTGGGTCTGCGCTCTGCAGTGTACGGAGGAAACCCATCGTCCTGTGAACTGCAACACCGTAAAGTTATGGATTTTGAAGAACAGTGCTGAGTCTGAAAACATGAACTGGTATTTTTTATTAGCATCTCAAATTCTATCTTGTGGTTGTACCTGCATGGATTTCTCTGATTCTTATAATATCTTAAGTTCTGTGCTTCAACAGAATAATGTATTAAACAACTTTTAGTTGGCATTGGCTTGTCTGCACTAACCTGTCAATGTTCAATTATTCTTTGGTTTGCTGCTTGTGCATATCTTACTTGGGGGAGATTGTTCCACTCCTCTGTGGGAGTATCGGATCTACACTATCATTCCTTGTGTATACGCTATTGATGATTGCCACTGGTTTTGATTAGCAACGGATTTGATGATAATTTCTTATATTTATGTGATGCAGGACAGATAGGAAAAACTGTAGAACTAGGGCTTAAAGGACAGAATTAAGAAAGGAATAGGTCTACTAGCATCACACCAGTATGGTTTCTAGGCATCACACCTAAGGTTACGCTGCATCGCACAAACCTGGATAGAAAGCAAAGCTCTCAAACTTTTATTAATTCAAATCTGAACTTAAAAGACTACAAAGGCCTCTATATATATAGAGGTTAAAACTCTAGATCAATTAGGATCAAGTAACCCTAATATTATAGAACTTAAAAGGTTCACTACTAACAAAACAAATTCAAAATAAGAAAGAAATCCTGAGATTGAATCATTTCTCCAGGGTAGTAGGGGCACATGTGTTTGGGTTCTTGTCTGTCCAGCATCTAAACTTTGTGAAGACTATTGAATACTTACACATAGACATCAATCAGGTTGGTTACCTACGATATTAAGTGCCCAGTGAAGAAGTTTACCTCTGTGTAGCCCAAAATATAATAGTCCATTATTAGGTACTTTTTTCTTTTAGGCGAGAAGAAAGAAACTTTATCAAAGAAATTTGAGGGAGATCAATCTCAGGACATGAAGTCCAGTCCACAATGATAGAGACCTGTACAAATTAAATGCTAAAGAGAACAACTAGCTGAGTTTTACATATCAGTTCTCAAATTGCAGAAAAACTTACAACCCTGAAAGATGCTCAAACTTAAGCCCAGAAAGAGGACCAACAACCAATCTTTTCCTAAAAATTCCTGCACTCCTCTCTCTCTCTCTCTCTCTCTCTCTCTCTCTCTCTC
>NW_004443405.1:62465-66914 GCF_000184155.1 Fragaria vesca subsp. vesca
GAACTATTATGTTAATATATTGAATATGCCATACTGTGATGAAATTGATGTTGTAGGAAAAAAAAAAGAAAAAAGGAGAAAATGAACATCACAAAAATATACTCCTGATAACTATTATGACAGTTGAGTGGAATTGTAATTCAATGTATTTAATCTATTGATGACTTTCAGGATATTAGCCAATTCCAAGCCATGTCCAAAGTGCAAGCGACCGATTGAAAAAAACCAAGGGTGTATGCACATGACATGCTCACCAGCTTGTAAATTTGAGTTTTGCTGGTATGTCCTTTTCTGTTTCTGCCTCGTCCATACGCTGTCATGAAAATTTATGGTGGTTTTAAATACACTCACACATACATCATTATAATGAAGAGTGCAATACTGTGCTAAATAATTACAATGTATCATTGATTGCTTAAGATAATGAACATAAGGGTGATACATATCTGGTGCAAAAATCATATGTAAATGCAGGCTATGCCTTGGTGCATGGTCAGACCATGGTGAGAGGACAGGTGGTTTCTATGCTTGTAATCGCTATGAGGCAGCTAAGCAAGAGGGAGTTGTAAGAATCTCACTGATTGTCTTTGGTCATTTAGTCTTTGTTTCCCCCTCTAAATACATTATGTTGCTTTGTAGTATGATGAAGCTGAGAGAAGAAGAGAAATGGCAAAGAATTCTTTGGAGAGATACACTCATTATTATGAACGTTGGGCAAGCAATCAATCGGTATTCACATTTATTTTTTTCCTATTTCTTCTCTGCTAGGTTTGTTTTGCCATCAACCATCTCATTGCGTTGGTGTTCATGCTGTATTTTAACATCCCTTTAGATCTGCTTTAATGAACATGGAAATTACTATTGTTAATTAAGTTAATTTTTATTTTGTTTTTGTGCCTAATGCCTCATTTTTTTTTCTTTTTTTTTTTTGTCTCTGGGTTTTAAGTGAGTGAAGAGTCCTTGGAAGATAACACTCTGGGTTTTAAGTGACTGAAGTTTGAGTCCTTAGAATATTAGAGTTCTTACCGAAGATGCTTGAGTCGTTAGAAGATTAGATTTTTTTACAGAAGATGTAACTGATAGGGGGTAGTTTTTACTTTTTACACCATCTTTGACTTCTGTTGTCCTGCATTGGAGGAAAGGCTGGAAGCTTCCTCAAATGTTTTGAAGATTTGTTTCTGCCTCTTTCTTTGTCTTACTGATTAAATTATTGAAGCTGTGACATTTAAATCTTCACCAGCTGTTTTGTTTTTATTTGCAGTCAAGGCAGAAAGCTCTTGCTGATTTACATCAAATGCAAACTGTCAACGTAAGTATATAAGCACAGGACTTTATACATGCATGTATATTGTATACATATGTATCAGCCCACACACATGCACAACATACATGGATGTCCTCATACATGTTCAATATGAGCAACTTAATAGTCATATTTCTATCAGATTGTTGAAGTTCGAAGTTGGAACCATGTTTAGATTTTTACGTATCAGAAGATATTTTATTAAAGTTAAGGAGTAGGGTGCTAAATAAACATGTCGAGGATAAAGACGATGGATCAACTTGATGAAAAAAATTGTACTCATTCTAGATTTCTAGTTGTAAGTGCAAGTTAAATTTGAAGTTTGCTTACTGTTAATTACACAAACATGATGTTTTATTTCTCACTTTAGACCTTGCACTTTTAGAAATAATTACACACGACTGAGGTTTGGTAATTCCTGTGCATAACCCGTTCATGATGATACTTGATTGCGTGAATTAACAACCCCAAGGGTTGAAGTTGTTGGTAAAAATGGATAAATGGTTGATTAAGAACAGGCCACCTCTGGACTCGGATCAAGATGGCCAAGTGGAAATTTCGTTCTTGCTGCTCTCCCTTGTCTACTTTTGTGGTTTATGGTTCAAGACTTAGTAGGATTGTGGAGAGTGACGGCAAGGAATCTGATTCAGACTTTGGAAATTTGCTTCTTCTTATTCTTCCTTCCTTTTTTTCTTTTTCTTTTTCTTTTTGAAACAGAGTAAATACAACTACAAAAATAAAGAATATAAAACTTATGGACAATAATTCTACTTTATAAGAAAAAATTATAAGCTGTATATAACAATACTAACAAGGAAATAGGAGATAATATCACTATGAACTTAGTGCAGCTCTCCAGACCATAGAGCTCAAAGGGGATACTGTATGAACTCTGTTTGATCTCCAAAAGACCAAAACCTATCTCGATCCCACAAGCAACCAAAAGCCTGCCAACATTCTGCAACCCCAAAGTGTTAAGCCTTTTTACCCCTGCCTAATCCATTAAACTAAATACTTAGGAACTCCTACCTCCTGCTAGGGATGACCGAGCTTTAAAATTTTATGCAAGGCAGCTAAGGTCTTAGAGAAATTGGAGGGAAATGTAGTGGGCAGCTTAGGGTTGTTTTGCAAAACGTGAAGAATAGAGGGTTATCGCTTGAAATTCTATTGAAACGATATTGTTAGTTGCAATGTCCTTAAAATAGATATCTCGGGTTCTCATTTTGATTACATCTTGTGTTTTTTGTTAAAAAAGCGTGAATATTTGAAGATGTCGGAAAGGATTGTTAATTTCGTTGAGCTTGTGATTACATCCCATGTATCTTGGAATTCTAAAAATTTATAATTACCTGATGGATCTCTTGGTTATTTTACCAGATGGAGAAGCTGAGTGAGATACAGGGTCAACCCGAGTCTCAGCTCAAGTTCTTATCTGATGCCTGGCAACAGGTAAGTTCCTACAAGTTCCATTGGACTAATTAAGAATATTATTGCTTTTCTATTTGGTATAAATTGTATTAAGTCTCATGTAGAGTGTAGATACAGCATTGAATTAGATTTGCTTTGTTAAAATTGCTGGCATAAATTCAATTTTAGAAATTCTCAGTTTGGCACATATTTGTGAAAATAGAAGAAGAGAAAGATGAGAGAGAATTAACTCCATGTTAAAATGCTTGTGTCAGCTTAAAGGGAAAAATTAGAGTTATTAGACCATATGCAAACATGTTGATAGTATTCTGAATGTCAGTAACATTTGGTAATATAATTGCTGGTCAATAACGAAAATACCCTACGTACCATTTATTATGGTCCAAAGGGAGGAAAATTTGTCAGTTTCACCCGAAAATAAACAGTTTGCTTTAGAAAGCTCCTTTTATTTGTCTTCTGTGGTTGCAGATTGTTGAATGTAGGAGAGTGCTGAAATGGACTTATGCCTACGGATACTACTTAACTGAGCATGAAAGTGCTAAGAAACAGTTTTTTGAGTACTTGCAAGGTATTACTGGGTATTATGTTTATATTAGCAGGAAGTTGTTAGGGAATGTACCGTGTATTTATTGAACTTCCTGCTTTCTCTTTAGGTGAGGCAGAGTCTGGGCTGGAAAGGCTTCATCAATGTGCAGAGAAGGAGCTACTACCATTCCTCAATGCTGATGGCCCATCACAAGAATTCATTGAATTCCATACAAAATTAGCAGGACTGACTGCGTAAGTTTTTCTGCTTAAGTGTGTGTTGATGTGGACATCCCAAAATGTACCTTCAGTTGATCCCTGCATTTTATATATTTGGAAGCAAGTCTTTTGATCTATTTCCTCGTATGGGAGGTCTTCTATATCAAAGAAAGGACATGCAATAATGGGTTTTGTGGTTGTAAGGAACGACCTCCAGTGTTTTGAGTGGAAAGATCAGCACCAAATGGAAAGCAACCAACCTCCTTGAACTTCACTCGTGATTAAGTGCAAAAACCAAACTAATTTACTAGTTGCTGTTTAGGTTTAGGACTAGTATGGGTCTTTAAGTCTGTTGAATGATTGATGTTCTAGAGATAGGTGATTAAATATGGCTGCTTAGATCTAAGTTTTAATCGGAATGTTCCACAGGCATACAGATATCTAGCTGCTAGTTGATATATAACTTGGTTGTTTCAATCTTCTCATTATAACTGTGACAGGGTGACTAAATCCTACTTTGAGAATCTGGTGAGGGCATTGGAGAATCACCTATCAGATGTGGACTGTCACCAAACTAGCAATCGGGCAACAAGCTCAAAAAATGGAACTAGTAAAGGAAAAGGTGGCAGAGGAAAGGAAAGTAGTCGAGCTGGTGGCTCCAGCAGAAACTAATTCCTGTAATTATGCAAATTTCAAGTTGCCACTGCATGCAAAGTGTGCTACCATCACCAGTGAGTATTTCTAGTGGCAACTGGGATAGACTAAGAACAATAAGGGGGATTCTTGGTCTGAGAACATGAAGGATAGCATTCGAACTTTATGGAGAAACAAATGCTAGCCTGTTGTGTATTCATGTGTTGGTTGAAACGTGTTTATTCTTGTACATATGGATATTATGGGACTTATGGACTACTGATTATATATATATATATATATATATATATATATATATATATATATATATATATAATAGA
>NW_004443405.1:67133-74572 GCF_000184155.1 Fragaria vesca subsp. vesca
TGGCCGGCGACAAGTTTCCTGCCGGATTGAAGCTCTGGACGGAAAACACCATGATTGATCAAGGTTGGCCGGAAAACTTGTCGCCGGTCAGTCCTGGAAGGAGAGAAGCCGTCGTGGAAGCCTGTGCTGTCGTCCGGGAAGGAGAGAAGCTGTCGCCGGCGTGAGACGGCGGAGAACAGACGAGGTCCACACTTTAAGCCGGAGTGCGGACGTCCGCTCCACATCCGGCCTGTATATATATATGAATAGAGATGTAGTACTCAATTGTGAATGCAAATTGTTGTCCTGCTCTGCTATCTTGTGCATGGTCCTGATAGAACCATCCTCTGGGATAGGTAAGAAACAGGTTGCTTTTCGCCCATCAGTCCTTTCTGCCTAAGAATTTCCTATACATTGCTCGTAAATGGGGTAAAATTCTTGGTTCTTATCTTCACTAGGCAAAAACCTGGCCTTGCCTTGCTGCGGGTTTTATTTTTTCTCAAATTCTAAATATAATAAATAATTCTCACATGTGTCTAGAGAAATTCATAACTAAAATGCAATATCGCAAATTAAAATATCAAAAATAGCTAATCACCTATAAAATCCTCAACGGAAACTTATAAAATGTTAGCTACACCTATAAAATGTGTTTTGGCTTATTCAATCCCTATATGAATACGACATGGATGTTATCTACGCCATCGTTAGCTATGCATGAGTAAAGATGCATCAAAAGCGAAATCAGGAATGTATTAAAAGTGAAATCAGGAAATCTGTATTTTCTGGAGTCAACTTCAACGTAGCTTTTATTGGAATTTTTGATGTGATATTTCAAAATACTTGTGTTTAGTGTCTCTTGATCCAACTCGATTCATATGTTACATTCAAATAGTTATTTGTTGCCATAAATATTTTCAGTTACATGAGTTTATGGCAATTGTGGTAGGTTACAATACTTGATCAAATTCATTCATTCATTTTCTATCTGTCTGTTATTCTCCCTAACTGCATGATTTGAATGTTGTCAGTTACAAGCTTTTATTCTATCATAATTATATCTTCTCATACACTATTATATATACTCTCCATGTCAAGCTTATCAATATATACACAATGAAATATTTATCCTATTCTCTATTCTTATTTCTCCCTGGTCATTCCTCTTGTGAGTCTAACTATATTACGAGTTATGTCAAAAGGAGTATCAAGCGATTCTAGGATCCAAGTATTGCTAGTGTACGTTTACGTGGATTAACGTCGTACCCCGGAGGGTAGACGCCATAAACCTGTTACACCGAGACATTGTCTTCGAGGGGCGAAATCTACTCTTAAGGGCAGTGTTTACACACCTCAACCTTAAACATTTACCAGATCAAGTTTTCGACGCAGACTTCATAATCAAAGATAAATATTTACATTTTGTTGTTTTCTAGTTATTTTGGCATAATTATAAGTAATATTATTTGTTAATAATATCATATGTTTGTATGATTTTGTAGGTGACAAAATTTGGTGACATTATTAACATCCATCGACCCAAATTTTCCTACAATCTTAAGAGTAGAAATCGTTGGTGGATAATTCCTAACCAGAAACTTTGATATAAAGATAAGTCTTCTACTACTAGTCTACTATATTACTTAATATTTTTACAAGGTTACTATCATTTAGAAGAGCTTTGAAAGCTTTTCTTCTAAACCCAAAAAGGTTCTTTTAATTTATTTACTAATGAATTATATTAGGCTCTTTTATTATATAATTACCGTCATGTATGCACGATCATTATATTATTTTCTTAATATCGTTTTATCTATTGATACTACTTACTCTGCATGGTTACTATAACATGTGTGATATTGTGATGATTGAACAACTTGTAACATATCACATATGTTACAATGTAAATGTGTTTATAATTTGAATGCTATAAGTATTAAAACATACAATTATTCCTTAATAATGCATGCGGTAATTATAATTTATGTTGTATGTAATTATTACATTGAACTGACATTGGTTTTTATGATTGAAGGAAAATAAATATGATTGCCTTGAGGATATGGTTACTATTCATACAGTTGCCTAATTATATATCGTGGGATACTCAGTGTTTGCTCAGTTAATTAGCTCGGTATGTTACCATAATGATTTCTGATTGTCTTTTGAATTTGTGTAGCCTTTCGAAATTGATGGTTACAAATGTGGGGGTGACTAATGTCATCTAAAGGTACACACCAAGACTAGTTGCCTAAATAAATATGAGTGATACTGTCACGTCATTATATATGAGTTTATGGCTTTCAATCATACCCAAAAATGTGGGGGTCAAAGAAAAAAAAGGGAAGGTTGGCTCTTATGGTCCAATGATATTGGATAACAGAGAATCCAATTGTGATTACTTATTCTTGAGAATATTCAATAAGTTTCATATGTGAGAGTTGATTTTGGCAGATACTCTTACAACCTCTACGCTAAAGACCAAAGCCAGTACATCGAGGGGACAGAGATGATGCCTATAACAAAGGTCAAGAGTGATGGTAACCCAACCTATGTGATTGGAGATCCCATGAAGTTGGTTCATATGGGTAATAACAAGTCACTTGTTGATTAGTGGTGCACTATCAAACTAAAAATTTAGATTCTATCCCTATGATGTAAAAATAGTGCTTTAACTGGAACGTATAAGGATGAACATTGTTCGTAATGAGTACCATAGCCCTTTCATTTCGGTGGTGTGTCCGATTCCAGTACACACGTGATGGACTCACCTATATGAGTGTGGAAGTGGGGCCGCTTCCTATGAGACTTGGGCAAGTCTTCTAGAGTACTCATGAATATCCAGGTAAGGGCGCATGGCCTATTCGTTCCCACCCGCATGACAAGCTTGATAGAGGTTCAATGTGGATAGTAGCTCTCTGATGCACATCGAGAAATTATGGTTCATAGAAAATTTCATTTTCAACAAATTTCTGCGTGTCATGGCTATCTTATCCTATGGCTAGTTCATAGTCAAACAGACACCAGTTCAGATGCATTGTACTCTCACTCTCCTTTGGCACTCTTCCAGTTCTCTCATTTTATTAGAATTTTCATATTTTGAAATATGTGGGGGATTATTGGAATTTTTTATGTGATATTTCAAAATATTTGTGTTTAGTGTCTCTTGATCCAACTGGATTCATATGTTACATTCAAATGGTTATTCAATGCCATAAATATTTTCAGTTACATGAGTTTATGGCAATTGTGGTAGGTTACAATACTCAATCAAATTCATTAATTCATTCATTTTCTATTTGTCCATTATTCTCCTTAACTGCATGATTTGAAAGTTGTCAGTTATAAGCTTTTATTCTATCATGATTATATCTTCTCATACACTACTATATATACTCTCCATGTCAAGTTTATCAATATATACACAACGAAATATTCATCCTATTCTCTATTTTTATTTCTCCCTAGTCATTCCTCTTGTGAGTCCAACTATGTTATGAGTATGCCAAAAGGAGTATCAAGCGGTTCTAGGATCCAAGTATTGTGAGTGTATGCTTACGAGGATTAACGGTTGTTGTACCCTGGAGGGTAGACGCCATAAATCTGTTACACCGAGACATTGTCTCCGAGGGGCGAAATCTACTCTTAAGGGCAATGTTTACACGCCTCAACATTAAACATTTACCAGATCAAGTTTTCGACGTAGACTTCATAATCAAAGATAAGTATTTAAATTTTGTTGTTTTCTAGTTATTTTGGTATAATTATAAGTAGTATTATTTGTTAATAATATCATATATTTGTATGATTTTGTAGGTGACAAAATCTGGTGGCGTTATTAACATCCATCGACCCAAATTTTCCTACAGCTTTGTGAATAGCTCGGGACAAACCAGAAAGTGGTTAATATATAGTCGGAAAGATACGAATGTCTACTTTCCATAACGGTTTACAGATCATCCATATATATTTCCTAGATAAAGTTACGGCTGTTTTAGTCCCCGAAGGTCATGCTATGCGAGAATCTGATTTTCTGCGCGAACTTCTGTTTTGAGTTCTTAAGCAGCCTTCTTCTCAAGATCAATGTGTGAAGGATCAGTATTGAGGACGATATGGCATGATTTAGATAATCATTGTCCAATGTCACATTTGAAGACATGTTTAAAAGCATTGATATGCTAAGTTATCAAAACTTCCGTGATTAATGTAAGAATCAGGAAGCGTCATATGATTGATGTAAGAATTAGTGGGAGATGCAAACTTCAGGGGGAGTCTAGTGCTTACATATCATTATCAAAGGTGAAGGGTGCGGTTGTGTCGTATCAACCTTGTTGTGCTCTTTTTCCCTTATACCAAGACTTTTGTCCCACTGGGTTTTTGCTTGGTAAGGTTTTTAACGAGGCAACATCTCATGCCCCGCTTGTCTCATGCAGAGATTATTGATCAACATGAAGTTGTTCATGAATGTGTTTGGTTAAGGATAACTATTTCACATGGCAGACATATTTAAGTCTTTACCTAAATCTGCTTTTAAGAAACATGTGAAAATTAAAGCATTGGAATTCGATATGTGTGTGCCTTGGTCTAATGCTAGTATTGATTCTGTGTAATGATAGGATACCATGATGTAATTCCTTATATAAATAGTTTCTATCAATAAATAAAATGATGATTCTCTATTCTCTTTACTATCTATCATTCTCTCAATAATTCATCCCGAAACAGATATTTATTTTTATAGCATTGTTGTTATTATTAACTTTAGATGAATGTATTGACTGCTTGGTAATTTGGAAATGACGTTTGTCATGGCTAGCATTAGGCCTCATCATGGGCCGGGCTAGGGACGGCCCTACCCTAAATTTTAGGGCTTAGGGTAGGGTCGGGTAGGGCTTTGACTTGGTCAACAATATTTAGGGCTGGGTAGGGTCGGGTCGGGGCTCAAATATGCAAGCCCTTGCCCGCCCTTAAAGCCCATTTCAGGGCTAATAGGGCCGGCCCTTTGAATAGGGCTAAATAGGGCCGAAAGGGCTGAATATGACGTTATTTTGTTTAACGAAATAAATTCATGAGTTTTAATTTTTTTCCTCAAATATTACCTCAAGGGATATATGTGATACAAGACCCTATTTTTAGTCATATTTAACATACATATACATTATATTTAACTTAAGACATCTAGAATTATTAATCGAAGTAGTTATATTCATATATTTCATTAACTATCTCTCTAAATCACCAAAAATCTATCGTTATTTAACAAAGAAAAATACAAATTAAAGAAATAAAACTTACAAGATTAGTTGTATTGTATAAAAAATAAGAAACATATTAAAAACAATAGAAAATAAGTTATTATTAGGGCCTAAAGGGCGGGCTTTTAGGGCCGGGCTGGGCTTGGCCCTAAAGGGCTCAATAGGGTAGGGCCGGGTTTCATTTGCTTGACCTTTGCCCTACCCTAATTGAAAAGGGCTAAGGCTGAGTAGGGCTTCGGCCCTATAGGGTAGGGCTGGTTAGGACCGAAGGGCCAAATGATGAGGCCTAGCTAGCATCACCTTAAAATAAACCCTTAACATTCACCAACGTCATCTTCCATTTCCTTAAGAAAATAATCTCACCGTACACTTGTTAGAGAACGTTTTGAGACACACTAATGGACTATCAATTTTTACAATGTGTCTTCGATCTGGGGACCAAAGCAAAAAATCAAAGCAGCTCCTGTTCTGGTTTAATTCACTTGGATCGATTTGTCTTTTAACAATTTTCGGCTAAGTACGTTTAGCATTGCTCTTGAATATTGACGAGAAGCCATTTTCCAATCCATACCAGTTTTCATCATTGCTTTAAACTCCTCATAACTGATTCGCCCGTCCTATTTTACACAAAAAGTAAGTGGCCGGAATGAAGAACTCCTAGTAAGATTAGGACATCAACTTAATATATCCAAAACTAGTTTACTTGTAGCCGGAAAGTAAACTGCCAATAATATTAGCATATACGAAGGGGAATTTAAAGGATGGATTGTGTTTGAGCATTACCTTGTCCAAGTCCACGTCAAATATGATGTCTTGTATCACCTGCTCATTAGCTGGCCCCAGTTGATCATCCAGCAATGCTTCTTTTAACTCATCAAACTCAATATAGTTGCTGTTGTTCTTATCAAAATAGCTAAAAGCTTGCGCAAGAAGTTCGTCACTGCTTATCTTTTTCAAGTGAACAGACACCATAACGAACTCGTCACAGTTCAGTGTGCCACTTCCATCGACATCCGCCTTTTAGGTATATCAAGGGAAATTGTTAAATATGATTGAAATAGAGTTGTACAGTGATAGAAAAATTTGGTTAGCGATGGCTGTGAAGAACTATACATTGATGGCATTGTAGATCATGAAGCATATTAAGTTATTAACAAATGCATTTTACTGCTAATTTTAGGTTGAAGATGGTAACAAATTAATGCTCAAACTTCAGAAAAGGTTTCTAGGTAAAAAAATTCAGAATCAATCTTAGAATTGTCGAATTTAATAAGAAAATGAATGAAATATGGGAAAGAAAAAAGAACAAAGCTAGGTTTCGAGAACTAGCTAGAAACTCACAGCATCAATTAACATATGCACATCAGGATCAGTGACTTGGTGCCCAATCTTGAGAAGACCATCTCTAAGCTCTTCAAAAGTTAAGTCTCCATTGTTATCCGTGTCCATCATGTTAAATATCTGTCTGATTCCTTCTATTTGTTCATCTGGCAAGTTGTCTGCGACCACCTATATAATGACCGAGCATTAACAATGACAGTTTTATGTGGAAAAGGAAAATAAGAGACAAATAATTAAACTTACTCTCAGAACTTTCTTCTTAAACTTGTTCATCAATGTGAACTGCTTGATCCTTAATCCGACATTTTCTCCCAGCGGAACATCCGAAACTTCATTTGCATTTCGTATCCAGGGATGATCTTCATAAGTTCATATTGGATATATGCGTGAGAATAATTAATTAGCAACTAAATATTAGATCGCTCGCACTTATATATGTGTGTGCGTGTGTGTGCGCACACAGTCATGCATGCATTGATCTGTAAAGATACATTACATATATACCAAGGACTTCTTCAACTGTGAGTCTGTTGTAAGGATTCGGGTCCAGCATATTCTTCACTAATAATTTTGCTTCCTCAGAAACCTTTTGCCATGTATCCTTCTGAAAATCAATTTTACCCCGAATAATAGCCTGTGCAATTCCTTCTTCAGTTTCTGGAATAGGTATAAACCCAACATTAATATTAGAATAACGCCACTATCTAGAGTTTATGAGAAGCTAGCTAGCAACAGTCATTGTTCATCAATTTTATTTTTTGTACTAAATCGTGTCCAAATTCCAAAACCATTTCTATAAACCCTGCATATTAAGACCACCTAGACCCAAATATATATATATATATATATATATATATATATATA
>NW_004443405.1:79898-82485 GCF_000184155.1 Fragaria vesca subsp. vesca
AAATGGAGGAACTCCACAAAGTAGGATATAGAGGATAACTCCTGCGCTCCAAACATCAACTTCATGCCCATAATTCCGTCGCAGAACCTCCGGAGCCATGTAATATGGACTTCCAACAATTTCAGAAAATCTCTGACCTACCAAAAATTTGGCGAGACACATGAGCTTTAAGGAATCTGAAAAGCAATCAAACAAGTATATATGTACTAATGTACAAGAGATACCTGGTTCAAAAATTACAGAAAGGCCAAAATCAATTGCCTTTAACTGTGCATTTTCACTACTATCTGCAAAAAGGAAATTCTCGGGTTTCAGGTCTCGATGAATCACTCCATTCTCGTGGCAAACCTGCAGCCCAAAATGATCAATTGCCTTGTGTATTAATTCTGTACGTAATGCAACAGCCAACAAATTAACAATATATATCGATCGATCAATGCAAAATTTAAAGCAGCTCTCACCTTGCAGACCTCAAGAATTGTCTTGGTAACATGAGCGGCGGCGCGCTCTGTGTAATGGCCTTTGGTGACGATCCTATCGAAAAGCTCACCACCCTCGCAGAGCTCCATGACAAGATAAACTGCATCCTTGTCCTCATAAGCCTCCTTGAAGGTGACAATATTGGGGTGGTTAGGCAAACGCTTCATGATCTCGGCCTCCCTCCTCACGTCTTCGATGTCAATCTCCGTCTTCAACTTACTCTTGGATATCATCTTGCAAGCAAAGGTCTCGCCGGTCTTGGAGTCCACGCATTGGTGCGTGATACCAAACTCCCCACGCCCCAACTCCTTGCCTAACCTGTACTTGTTGAAGATGTTGTCTCCGTCGGTCTTGTCAAGCACCTTGTGGCTCCCACGGTGGTGGCTCGGCGAGTCGACGTAAGCAGGTATGGGCTTGACCAGCTGATCTCTGTGTTTTCTGTGTAGCAAGCCTGCTTTGGCCGGTGTGCAAACGCAACTTCCCATGGGAATGCAGAAAGGTTGTTACTGATTTGATTGCTCGATCGATCGATTCAAATCTTCAACTTCCTTCAACGTACACCCCATGGGAAGACAGAGACACCAAACGCACAATTCTAGATTGAAACACCAAACCAAACAATCTGTCCAGTTGGTTTTAGGTTCAAGGCGTCCCGCCATTTTCTTAAGAGTCGTTTCTTGACCGTTACATTTGACGCCAAACTTTTTACTATTGTTACAGCTAGACGTGGGTTCTTTAACACCGTCAACTATTTCCAAAGATAGACCAAAATGAAAGAATGGCTATCTATTTATGTCAAGGACTAAAATATCGGTTATTGAAGAAATTTCGATATTATGCATGCTGCAGTTTTAGACATCAAGAGTGAGCTCCTAGATTTGCAAAATGTAGAGATTAAGTTTGCTTCCAGATTATGTATTCAAGTTGCTCACAAATTAGCAAACTTAGCTTACGAGTCTGAGTCTTATCAGGAATGGCATCAAATGCAGGCATGACCCCTATATATATTGTTTCTTTGGATTAAAGGGTACCTCACATGCAAATTAGTGCAGGGAAGGATTTCATGGATGCTGCCTCGCAAGGTTACATAGCTAATCCAAACTCATAATCTGCAATTGGACTGAGATTTGCTCTGAAAGTAATAACAAGAGTCAAAATCTTCTATTATTGCTTCTACAGTAAGTAGGAACAAACATGGTGACTACAAGTTATATCAATAACAAAACATGCAAACAGATGAAATCGAATACTCTCATAGATTTTGCAACAATGAAAGGAGATATGTTTTTTTATATTATATATTTGATGTTGTTTGGATTTATATTTACTTAAGTTGTTTTACCTGTTTATGACTTATTAAAAATTTCTCCTCACACCCACTCACTTAATAATTATAGGTTTTTGTCCTATTTGGTTGAGTCAAAATGTGACACATTTTAGGTAAATCTTATTTGAGAAATTTTATTAACACATCCCTAAATGTTAGATAAGATTTTGTAGGTACATAAAATTACCAAAATAGACATTCATATCAAAAGTAAAGAAATCTAGTTGAAAAAAATATATCCCGCTTAAGACTCCTCTACGAGAACAACGTATGTGAAGATATCAAGCCCTAATAAGAAATAGCTAGTGACAGCCATAGTTTCAAGCAAAAACTAAAGACAACATAATGGATTCCATTGGTATTTCTCAACTCCTAAGCGAGGTACATACCTCTATCTTTGATTAAAATTGATCTACTACAAAATTTAGATTTTAGGGTTTGTTGTTTGATTAGATATATAGTACAAATTGAAGTTGGAAAATTTATTTTTTATTGTTCACACATTCTAGGTCGTTCAAAAGCATTTACGTTTGAACACCAAACTAGAACTTGAAATAGTTCTATATATAATTATATATATATATATTTATATATAAATATATACATATTTTCTCAGGTGCGGATGTCCGCATTTATTCTTACGGTGCGGATTTCCACTTTACACTCACTTTTCAATCGAATTTTCACATCTCCACCGTCTAGTCTTTAGATACTAATGTATAGATCATCTATGCAAAATTTCAGCCAATTTGGTTATCATTAAGGTACTCAAACTCGATT
>NW_004443405.1:83143-84511 GCF_000184155.1 Fragaria vesca subsp. vesca
CAAATTTAAAACTGCAAATTCCTTAGTTTTCCTCCTACTTGAAACTGTCATGCGCTCTAAAATGATCATCTACAAACATCAAGTGTCATGATTAATTTTGGCAGATTTTGATCTTAATATCCAGACTTTTAAGAACACCAATTTAGCAATTGATAGAATTCATTTGGAAACAATGATTGAAGCTTGATGGTTTTTTTTTTTTAAATTCATGATCATGAGACGTTGTTTGCATGGTTGATCTTCTTTAGAAATCACCTTATACATAAACATGCCCAAAAACACAAATCTGGTAGTGAGGATACCGGCCACCACACATGCTCTCAATTTCAAATCTCGTAGTGAAATTCTACAATGGTTTATGTGGGTTAATTGGTTTTTGTAGCCGGTAGTAGATAAATATCTCCTCAACCCATGATGGTACTAGAAGCCCAACGTGAGGTAGACTGAGCAGGCCTCGGCCTGGAGGTCATGGCAATCTGGGCCCGGCAGAAGACACACAACAGAGAGCCAAATAAACAAACCACAATGACACGTTTGTCCCACATCGATTAGTAGGCAAGAGAGAAGTCCACGCGGGGTTATAAGTGCAATGCAAAGTCAACCAAAGAGGTAATGAATTTCTGAGCATTAAATATACTTCACCAACTACACAACTGACTTTACCATCGGAGAGAGAAAGACCGAAAAGTCTCGGTCGGTCTCCTTTGCTGGTAGCAAGTCGGCAAAGTCAAAGAAAAGAGGTCACACTAAATCTTCTACGAGGTCTACGAGATCTTGCATAAACAATTTTGAAATTGGATGAAGATTTGGAACTTGTATAGATATATGTGTTTAGTTCAAGGGACATTAAATTTGACACTAATTTTTAACCATTAGATTTTAAAATAATGAATGGTCTAGATCAATCCTAAATATGATGTCAACATATAACTAATTGATATGACAAATGACGCGACATACATAATTTAATAACAAATCAAATTAAAAAAAAAAGGGGAAAAATCACACCTTAAAATCTGGAAAACAAATCCAATTTGCTCAATAAAAAGGAGAATAAAAATCAACCGAACTCCAAAGACGTAGAAGAACAAACCCAAAGGATCTGGGCATGAAAATGAAGCCTTTCGATCAACGCACAAAAATAAATCCAACCTCACTTTCAATTGTCTAGGTAAATTTCCCTTCGGAAAAGCAGTGCTTTCAATTGCGGTTGTTGATTAAAGTGTAATTGAGTGAACATGAGAGGCAACGTTTGCATCATTGACATGAACACCAATATTACTCTAACATGAGAAGCTAGTAGACAAACCTTGTGAATCATTGCCTAGATTAATATACGATCTGTGTTGGATTACAAATTGGTTCTTT
>NW_004443405.1:85115-104134 GCF_000184155.1 Fragaria vesca subsp. vesca
AGGAAAATTAAAGGAAATAAATTAAGGGACTGATATTCATATTCATGGATGATTCTTACAACAGCGGCCAACTAGTTATATAGTTCAGCAATACAACCTAGTATAAGGTTTTTTTTTTTTTTTCTACCAAAAAAAAAACCTTAAGCGGATAACCCGACGGAGCCCATTTACATAGCATAGCAGCCCATTTGAGTAGACAGCCCCATGGCCCATAGTAAAGTCCTAACATTCCTCCCCCGCCCCCCCTTCTAAAATAAGGCCTTAGACATGTATGGACATGAGACGACAGCAGAAACCAGTCTCCTCTCCAGAATCATCATATAGGCTCCAACCATCTGTGTTTCCAGTTTGAATGGAGAAGTCTGAGGAAGTGGATCAGGCAAGTGCGGAAGTGGATCAATCATCTCTTCTTCCAGAATATATATGAGGAGGAGGGAGGAACTTGTAAGTTGGTGTAGTGACAATTATACATGTACGTATGCAGCATAGAAATACTGCTGTGGAGTCCGGCCATCACAAGCTCTGCAAAGCAAGGAGTTGTAGCCAAACATATCAATGCAATTGCCACAATCTCCCAGGATGACAGAAGCGATAGGAACAGGTAACACGAAAGTCATCAGGCTTGCCATATGAAACACAAGTTCGTAAGGTAGTGGCAAGATCACAAGACAATCTGCTTTAGCTTCAGCTCGAGGCACAAGCAATGTAAACTTGATTTCATTCATGTCTTTGGAACAACCACATGTAGAGATAGACCGCGCAAAAACTTTTTCTATGTACTCATCAATTGAAAAATCATGGTGACAGCAGAAAGTATGGTCCCATTTTTCATAATCAGATCATTTGGCATCATCTGGGAGTGTATAAATGTAGGCAACAAGAGAAGCAGAAGAACCTCAATTGACCGTAAGGGTAGTGAAAAATGTAGTTGAGGAATCCATGCAAGATCTCCAGAGTCAATCGCAATGAAGCCAAATTCGATAAACCATGCATGCATGAACTCAGACGTCATAGATATAACTGCCAGAATTCCAAGGAAATATTGTGCATCTTCTCCCAAAATGTGTACTAAAAGAGGTCGTGGCATGCAATTGGATATCAGACATAGGTGCGTGGTAAAGGAAACGATATCCTCATAAGTGCAGCAAATGGTGAGGAAAAACTCATACTTATGAATATGTCCCACAATGTATTGAAAAAGCTCGTGTATATATTGTAGTCACAGAATAGTACCTTAGACAAGATAACTTTGAATCTCGTTTGAGAAAGGCAACAAGTTCATCAACAATAAGTCGCTGTGGGTGGCAGATAGGAGTAGCTTGGCCAGGGATATGAATCGAAGTATAGCCATATCAGCTAGATAACAGATACCTCCAGTCAGTATTATAGCAGCTTCCACAACCAGATGGTGATGCTTATAAAGGATGCAGGTAAAAATAAAATGCTCCCAGACATAGTATGAATCTGTTGGGTCAATCTCCTTCCAAACGGGAACAGACCATAAATCCATAGTGATAGTAGCAAGGTGACAAGGGTCAAAATATTTCCCCTCACTAGTACCAGTCATTATATAAAGACATGGCTTATGACTTCTACTACTTGAAACTCAATGACAACAACTTGCCGGAAACAGTCTGACAATTTTCATTCATAAATTGCTGAAAATATGTAGAACATGCCAGTTGATGCTTCTGGGGCATGCAGGCCAAGTGGAAAAAAACTATAGTCATATGCATCAGACCATAAGTGAGATATAAAACCATACATCATCATGTGTCTGGCTCTTAAGCAAGAAAACAAGTGACAAATGCTCTGTCTCTAATCCGTACTCAGGAGGTGAACACAGAAAGTTATCATTCAACCATGCATTTACGCAAGTGTCTCTAGTACCTCATCCGCAAGTGACAGCCCATTTTTACAATAACCACAAGGCTGAAAGGAAGAATAGCACCAATTTGGAGCAAAAGAATTTTCATCAATGTCCATGAAGCAGTAATCATTCTCGCATCCAATCGCCTATTAGCCACTTCAGAAATATAAAACAAGTTGAGAATCGTAGCATCCTGGAGATTATAAAGTCGGCTTTCACTATTCAACCCTTCATCAAGCAAAGGATTGGCCTCCCATTTCATTCAGGCCAATTCTCGTTTCCAATTTTAGCGTTAGGAATGAAACTAGCAACACTAGAACCATGGGAATGTCTTGAGTCCCCAAAATTACCCTTTAACATTTATCAAATCATCCCTCAAGTCATGGTCATTATGGGGATTTCAACTGATGCACGGGTCGGGTCTGAAACCGAACCCGTTTCTGCTAATTGTTGACTTTGATCACAAACCCCTATTTCTCTCAAACTCGAAACCTATTGTTCCTATTAGCTAAAAGGTATTCTTCCTTTCATGGGTTTGCTTTTGGATCATATGTATCTGTTGGGTTCGGTTCTGATTTTGATTCTCTGCAAAACCCAGTTTAGATTTCAGTTCTTTCTTCAGTGTCTTACTTAGTAATGTAGTGTTGCGTTTGCTTTGCTTCTCTTCAGTTGGTCGTCTTGGTATAAAATCATTCCTGCTTCTTATGTTTTCATTCCCAACGCAATGGTTGAGCTGATTTTCCAAATTAGGACAAGAAAACAGAACAAGTAATTGGCTGCAACTGGAGATTCGTGAAGGATTTGTGTACTGATTTCGTGTATCGATAATTGCAGGGTGTGTGTTGTTGACCTCAGAAATATATCATGCGTGCACCATCATTACTTTCACAGTGCTTGCCGGGCTTGGTGCCTCATGACAAAGCAACTTCCAGCTTGTCCTCTATTTCTGACAGAGAATCACATCTTTCTTCACCAGCTGTCGAGATTCTCCCTTCCAAGGTATGTTACTCATCTTCAACCATTTTGTGGTCGTAGCATTATCATGTTTGACCCAAGCATTACAGGGAGAGCTAACAAGTTGCTTTTAGTTTCTAAGAATGCTCTCTTGATACAATGCAGTCTGCTCACCCATACAAGCATGCCGGCGAGAATATTGACTTGCAAGGACTCAATGCTTTGAAGGTATGCCCTTATTCTATTATATGTTGGTTGGCCTCTATGTCGTCTTTGCTTGGTATTAAAACCATAGTTATGTCATTACTCTAAGTAAGATAAATTGCAGTCTGAAATTAGGTGTTGATAAAACAAAGATAAAACACAATCAATTATTGGTTTAAAGAAATATATTCCAACACAACTAGCCCAATGTCTATTCCTTCCATGGATCAGTTTATATATGGGCAATGTTTTTATGTGTATCAGGACTCTGATGTGTGAGGTGGGCTCTTAATGTAATGTTGGAATCTGACTTACCTTGCTGTGTTTCATGGCCTATTCTTTAGCCTTTTTTCTTCCTTTATTGCTGAATGTTTAATGTCCCTGCGGTGGTTTACAGAATGGTGTGATGAGAATAAAGAAAGATTGAAGAGTAGTGGACTAGTAATACACAAGAAGAGAGAACTTGGGCAAAAAAGGAAATAAAAAAACCCCCCACTTTAAAACATGCCAACTGACTAAAACAAGACAAACTTACCAACTTAGTGAGCTGCTGCTTTCCGGTCTCTAGGAATAGCTGTGAAAGAGAAATATTTGGGCATATTGGCACTATATATATGTTCATGAATTTTATTGATTATTTTAGCGCAATGGTTGAAGGAGTAGAATATTCAATTCAACTTGTTATCCATTAATCTTACCTTGTATTTTGTTATAAGCTTGATTTACCCATTTCTTCACCTTTTCCAGGGAAGAGTCAGTGTTGCTGATATCATCGGCTCCAATGGTTCAGAAATGATATCTTCAAAACCAGATGGTTGGTACATAATATTCCAATACTTAAAGTGAAAGCTTTGAGTGCAATTTCATTCTCTTTGTTTTGAACTACTGTGTATCCACTTTGGCAGTTTTAATATGATAGGGTTAGTATCCTAGTTTTGCTTCATCTCAAGGATTATCAACTTGCTAGATTTGAGTTTAAGACAGAATATTCATTTACTATGCAGGGTATCTAAAATCTTGGGATAACTCTATTGATCTTGTTAATGTCCTGAACCATGAGATTCGAGATGGTCAACTGAGCTTTAGAGGGAAAAGGGTACTCGAGGTATGTCAATTGAATACAAATTTTATGACACAGAAAATTTGTGATTTCTATAAGCTTTCTCATTCTAGTGCTGTTCTGTTATCAAGCTTCCTTTTGTTATTTGTTTACTGGTTGATTAGTATTTAATCTATACACTTGGGATTCTTTCAGCTGGGGTGCAGCTATGGCCTTCCAGGAATTTTTGCTTGTTTGAAGGTATGCATCAATAATCCCCCAGCCAAGGGTTTGTTTGCAAGTGTGCTCTATCCTTCTTACTTTTTCTTTTTCTTATTTTTTTTCTTTATGTAGCTCCTTCTTTCACCTCTTTTGTTTCTATCCTGAAGTTCAGTAAGCATTTTTATTTTGATGAAATTGGAGGTTTCAATTTTTTTATTGGGGCACTAGGGCTTTTTACTACTTCAGTAGGAGTTTTAATAACTTCCCCAACCAAATAAGAGAAACAAAAAATTTCAATAATATATATCAAATATGAGAAACAAAAAGTTTCAATAATATACATGGTAGAAATCACTTTGGAATGTTCCTCTATCTGACTCATTGATTAATAGGGAGCAGGCACAGTGCACTTTCAAGACCTCAATGCAGAAAGTATAAGATGCACAACCATACCAAATGTCCTTGCCAATCTAGAGCAAGCTCGAGATAGGCAGAGCCGACAGCCCGAGAGCCCCCTGACTCCATCAAGACAAACTGTGACCCAGTCAGTGCACTTTTATGCTGGTGACTGGGAAGAGCTTCCCACTGTCTTGTCTGTTGTGAGAAATGATGGGTTTGAAGTGACTGCAGGAATGAACCTGAGCTTCTCTGAGGAGGATTTTATGGACGGCTGTAGCAGCCAAGATGGAAGCATCTTGGGACAAGAATCTTCCCCGAGACGATCAAGGAAGCTTTCAGGAAGCCGGGCCTGGGAGAGGGCGAGCGAGACCGAACAAGGAGGTGGATATGATATTATCTTGATGACCGAGATCCCATATTCATTAACCTCATTGAAAAAGCTTTACACACTCATAAAAAAGGTCAGTATCTCAGCCGCTTTAATCATTACATCATGCTTCCAATGTTTTCTTTTGGACAAACTTGAATATCTTCATTGGAGAGAAAGTAATTCCTTTTGTTCTAAATGAGCAGTGTTCGAGGCCACCATATGGTGTGGTATACTTGGCCACAAAAAGGAATTATGTCGGCTTTAACGGTGGTGCTCGGCATCTGAAAAGTCTGGTAGATGAAGAGGGGATTTTTGGTGCTCATCTAGTGAAGGAGATGGCGGACAGAGATGTATGGAAATTTTTTGTCAAGTAAACTTAGAATACAGCAGCTCTCAGAACTCAACCAACTGCTTGTGGAAGATGTTGTGTAACGCCATTTCCATCAGTAAGCCTACTTACTGCTGAGG
This sequence comes from Fragaria vesca subsp. vesca, assembly GCF_000184155.1. NCBI lineage: Eukaryota > Viridiplantae > Streptophyta > Magnoliopsida > Rosales > Rosaceae > Fragaria > Fragaria vesca. The sequence goes on from NW_004443405.1 coordinate 90,642, forward strand.
TTAACGATACTGAAGTCAAAAGTTTATATAAAAGTAAATGGGTCTGATCCATTTTTTGTTAGCATTTATTGATTATTATTGTAAATCAATTCAATCTGTGTAAGTTGAACGTTGATCATATTTCTCTTCTAACTCTATTATTGTTCTATTGTAAGGGAACATTATGAATGCCATTATGTAACAGGTGCTTTCCGGTTGAGTATTTAGGGGAATGAATATGAAAGCATTTGCTGTCAGTATGATTATTGAAACTGGAAATTTAGCCTGGCAGTATGAAACTGGAATTTTTAGCCAGGATCTGTGGTATCTACCAAGCTCTTCAGGTGCTGTTACTATCAGTGAGAGTAATGTTCACCCCCCAGGTGACCAGAAATTTTATGGTGTTGATGTTTGAAATTAACTTATTTAAAATAATTGTACATTAAAGGAGAACTGACTAGCAGAATCAATAATCAAGTGTCTGCACTAAAACCCAAGGCATAATCTTTTGATATTGATTATTGGACCATTTTCAATCGTCTCCCTGAATGACTTCCTAATCAGATAAATTGCTTCGACCGCTTTTCATGAGTGAATTGAGCAGGGTTGTATCATTGTATGAACATTTTTATGGCTCCCTAAATTGCCTCACAGTTTAACATTTAGCTGCTTTTGCGACAAATTTATCAAAATACAATTAGGCCTTACCTACTACCAACTCAATTATTCAATGTTAAACTATGCAAGATTGGAGTGCCCAGAAATTCGGATGGTGAATGGATTGAGGGGTTCCCTTCAGATCTTGGATTAGGTGAAGTGCTTGATGCTGAATCTTTGGGATAGTATCTTGGTCCGAAGCTGGCATTAGATTCTTTTTGTCTTTTTTTTTTTTTAAGAAGAGCTCGCATTAGATTCTGCAAATATGGTTAAGCTCATATGAGTAATGCTACACACATTAGAATATTTTACAAAATATGAATCTCAAACGAGATGTTTATAGAGACCATGGCTGGGAGTCTCTCCTGCAACCTTTCTCTATGAAAATAGAAATTGAAGGGAAGGTTTGGATGGGAGTAATGCTACACACATCAAAATATTTTACAAAATATGAATCCTAAATGACGTGGCAGAAGCCAACTCACCTCTTGTTTATCAAAATTAGTGACATGGATTTTGACAATTTTAAAGGAATAATTTCTTGAACTATTTTATTTGTAAAACAATCAAATAAAGGAAAGAGAAGAACCATAACTATATATTTCCAAAAAAAAAAAAAACTCTTTATTCCCATTCAAAGCCTTCTTCCACCATCCAAACCTCCCCTTCAATTTCTATTTTCGTAGAGAGATTCACAGGCATGGTCTCTATAAACATCTCAAATTTTAATTCTAATGCTTTTGAAAAATCATGTCATTATGTTGTTGCATTCCTATTACTCTTTACGGGTTTTTTTAGTACTCTTTATGGGTTGCTCTATGTTTATATATATTACCTTCATATTGATTTGAGATCAATCTACCATGGGTTTTCTTTTTTGGGTACCATGGGCTGGTTTCTTATCTCATGAATTGTAGGTACAATCTAATTGGGATTGTCACTGTTTTTTCCTATTATGTATGTATGAACAAGGTCCAAAGGGTTTTAAGAAGTGAAGAACTCCAACTCCAATTAATACTGACGTCAATTAATCATGAAACGAGAGTTACTCACGTCAATTAATACTTTTATAATTAGAATATGAAAACGTGAGCAACACCAAAAGTGAAAACTGTGTTGTCTAATTGGAGTTTTACCCAAGAGAAGAAAACTCCTTTTAAAAATTTGTAATGACATAAAAATAATAGAATTCCTTCCAATATTGAAATCCTTGTAGGAAATGATATAGCAATGCCGCGTCATTTGTGATATAGATTTAGTATAAATTTTTGTGCTCTCAAGCATTTTCCAGCTCATATTAGGGCTTTCTTCCCTTCACTCCCTTGGTTAATTGGTTTCTTGCTGCAAAAGCTAGTTTATTCTCTTGTTTTTCTGTTTTTGTTTACAGGCCTCTTTAGGCCTCGATGTAACCAAAAAGAAACCATAGAATGTCCCTGAATTAATCTCCCTCTCCTAGTACTGTTGGGTCCAGCTTGAAATGCCCCATCTATGTTGCTCCTTAAGAAACCCTTAATAGTTAATAGGCATCAATCGCTTCATACAACTGAAGGCTTACAGCCTTAAAGCTAGGGCATGAACAGTCTCGTACTTCAAAAACAAATAGAGATTGTTATATATCTACTCAGAAAGGAAAATCTTCCCGTAAAATGGTAAGGTCATGAATAACCTTGTACGGTTCTTCCATAGAGCCTATATGTTATAAAAACTTCAACCTCTTCATTCGCCAACATAGCCGCATGCTGAAGCTCTCACTCTTTGAAAATAAAAATGGGAGAGAAAGTCACTGTTATCACGGCAGCAAGCTATCAATTTCTTAATGTATGAAGGCCTGTAAACGGTTTCCTAAAGTGCAACATAGATGAAGAAATTCAGCTTTGTGTGAGGCTTTGAAATGGCTATTCCCATAGCATAGAGTGCAAAGTGAGCATACAGAGCAACTACATTGACAAAGAAGAAAAGCTACGAACATGGTCCTATTAATTTCAGTCTTACTCTTCTGTTGCGGCTAGGGCAATGAACCAAATGTAAAAACCTCTACAGAAATCTAAAATAAGATACTGAAGTCTGTTATTTGAAATAATCACTAATCCCTAAATATCAGAACACACATACTTGTTCTTTGCTGGAAATGTCGAATGCAGGCGCCCTTAAAGCTGACAAAACATTTCTTCAGGCAGCAGTAGTTGACCTTCCATCTTTAGGATTAACCGATATGGGCAAGGGAACACACATCTGTAGTCAGAAACGAGGAAATAGACATTCTGGAATCTACATGGGTGGCCTGTGTCTGTTCTCTGTTAACCTTCTCCACACCATCTTCCCACAATGCAATAAGGTGAACACAGCAATGAAGTAGAGGAGAGGAATACCGATAATACATCCCCCAGATGCAAAATTAACTAGTGTCTGAAAAATAGAGGCAAAGGGTCAAGGAGATGAATTGTAGCATGATTTCTGAACAGTACTCCAAATATAATAAAAAGTAGAAACTATTGTGAATCATTTTTAGTTATTATGCATCAGTACAGGGCATTCTTCCTGACAATCACAGTCGGTATATAAATCTTAACATATTTAAACACCAACAGTCTTACTTAAGTATGTGTGGTTAGTGACACTTACCACCATCCCTGCAACAAGATGAACTAAAGGTACAACAATCTGGTCCACTTTGCTGCCTTCTGCATATCCATTAAATGCAATGACCATTGAAAATGTGTGAATTGTAACAAATGCAAGTGCAATGATAGCTGCAAAATACAAAGAATAAAAATGTCAGAAAGATACAGAGACAGAATATCCGAACTTTTCTAAACCACCAAATCACTAGTTGTATATGTATCAGAAAATTTGATTTCAGTTTTCCTAAGAGCATGTAACATATACTGAATTAATTCAGCGTTGAATGGAAGTGTGGAAGCAAGTATAAGGCTTTACTCACCAGAAATAAGAAAAAAAGGTATCTTTGAGCACCTATCCACAAAAAAAGTTCCTGGACCAAAAGCTGGCGTTAAGAGACTCACACAAAAGAACACAGCATGTGCCACGCCGTGACCCAAACCACCAGCTGCGTTGAAAAGATATCAGCTACAGCATCAGTGATTAAAATGGTTGTGTTTGAAGATATGGTGAGAGGAAACTATAGCACATGTGGATACTTATCACAAGATAAATTGGAAGGTTCAAAACTTGACTATATTTAAAAATAAAATGATATTCACACACATCCAAATATATATGTATATGGTAAAGTATCATCAGGGATAAGACTAATAAAAGCATGCAATTGATAGCCCAATGCGGCATTCTATGAAGCGACTGCAGGCAGACAAAGCTAATCTTTCAACAAGAGGTTCTTAGTACCTCTCTCTGAACCAACAGACATGCATAAACCTTACCCAGAGCAATTTGCATCTTATCAGTCAGAAAGAGGCGTGGCTTAGATACTCTATCAGCAAATGCATCCAACGTATCTTCCAACTTCCTATATAAGCAAGACAATTAATGATTCAATTTCATCCAAATGAACAAATCTCATATGCAACAAAGTAACTTACTTATAGACCTTCCAGAAGAGAATGCGAAGGGCTTCTTGAAAAAGGACGGAGGTGAAGATGAGAAGAGCATAGGGCCACCACGAGTTGAGGGGCAGAAATGCCCTCCAGAAACCGGACAGCATGATCAGACTCACCAGCCACAGCAGTGTACTGAGAGAGAAATGAATTCAAACAAAGTTGAAATGGGAAACCCTAGAATTGAATTGAATTGCGAATTGAAGAGAGACCTGGAAAGGAGGGTGAGGACCAAAAAGGGCTTTCGGGAGATGACGGAGATGAAGAGGGAGAGCGAAGGGCCCAGTGCTATCAAGGCGTACCCGATCCCTGCCGCTATCGTCATTCCGCCGCCTGTCTCACTTGTTCTTTTTCTGGTTACAACTTACAAATCAAATCAAATTTGAATGTTTGTTTTCTTTTATTAGTTTCATCTGTCATACTATACTTGTAAGAGCGAGCAAGTTCACCCGTTGGGTTAGAATACAGTGACCTGGGTCACTCTAGGTCATTGTGACTGGATAACAGTTTCCACCCGTTTAAAATGTGAGATTGCTACCACGTGGCATTGACCGTTTATTGAATTTTAAATTATATTTTTAAATGCAATTAATCGTTTTCTGTATAAATAAATAGTAATTTATATATACTATATGACATATTAAAATTAATGTTTTTATTTCATGACATTTAAGTAACAAGTCAAGTTTAAAAAATACTTTTATTTGATAGTCTAATAAAAAACACAGTCTAAATTAACTAAGCATATGTAAAATTAGTTATAAATTCACACGGTATAAATTTATTTATTTTTACATATTTTTTCTATAAAATTATAAATCAAAAAAAGAAAAAACCTTATTACAAAAAAAAAAAAAACCTAGAAACTTTATTCTTCTCTGGCCTGCCGTATTTCTTCTCTGGGCACCCACAGAGGGAGAAGATGGCGACCACCCACAGACGGCGACCACCCACCCACCTTCGCACGCTACCGCTCCGTACAGCAGCTAGCAGCGCAACTCCAGCCTCCTCCGTACGCTGCCGCTCCAGCCTCCTCCGCACGCTGCCGCTCCGCACATCGTCGTCACAGTCTCCCTGTCGTCATCACACGCGCGTCTTCCTTCGCTGCAGTTCGTCCGTGCGCGAAACGCAGCTTCCAGGCGCGTCGCTCGGTGGAGGCTTCATTGCTGACGCAAGCCACGAGCGTGGGCTGGGCTGACGTGGATCAATCTCGCCTGGGTCAGTCTTCTCCTCTCACTGGGTTGGATATCTCCCCAGCAAACTCACCCGGGCTAGAAAATGAGTTATCTCATTTTATGGGTGGAAGCAAAATTTTTTGGGCTGTGTTGCTTTGCCCATGTGGATCCAACCTGGGTTGGATTTTTTGCTCACCGGTGGACATGCTCTAAACTCTCCGATCTTTCTAGGGTTCAACGTTTGTTAGTCATTCATACTTTTTACTGTATTAACAAATCTCGAAACTGCCTTCATTCTCTTGGCTTTCTAGTTTGACCCAAAAAAGGCTCGACAACGCGCCTTCATTCTAAAAGGTTTGTCAAGCATAGTTTTTACCAACTTGTGTAATAGATAGATGAATGCATTTCTTCTTCTTGGCCGTGTCGCCCCAAAGAAAGATGTTGGTGAATGCCATCACACACAGAGAGGCATGATTCGAACCACCACACCACACGGTACATCAGTTAGTGTTTGCTTTGTGCCGTTGTTGTCGAGCAGCGATTTTAAGAGGACTCTTGGTAACTATTTAGACCTTTGGCTACCGAGTTGTTCTCCCAAACGATGTCAAATGTTTTCATCCTCATTACTGTGTAGTGATGGAATAAGCACAAAGATAAATGATGATCACCACATCGTTCCGCTTGGGGAATTTCACTCTAAAAATGAAGATGAATGTAAAGAAAGGTAGGAGATGGATTCTGAATCCAACTCGTAAGACAGTCCCACCTTGAAACGAGATGTGCCGCATGCTGCTTCGAGACCAGTTAATTGAAGAAAAATGAATGGTAATAACCTTAATCTGATGTTACCAAGAAACCACTGCTTTAGGAGATTTTAAAGCAGATACACGAGAAAAGCAATCAATTTCTAGTAAGAAAGAGTCTAAAGATAGAGATTTTGCCAACTTGAGTCCAAGAAGAATAGCCTGAGCTTCTGCCTGCTTCAACAGAAATTGCTTGTTCAACAAACACCATACCATACCAGATGAGTCACAAAGTACAGCAGCTATGTGTGATTGCTTATGCACAAATCATGGGATTTTATCCTTTCCACACCAAAATCACATTTGTTCCATTAACACTACCCTTGCGTTTGTTTATGTGTGCGCGTGAGAATGTGTGTGGGTTGGGGTGGGGGGATGGGATGGGTGACTCTGATAATAAGTTGATTGTAACTTGTACGTTTCTACTCCATTACAACAATTTTTCCCAAGCTAGGAAGGATTGGGGAATGTAATCACACTTGTCTCTCAATTTGAATATACAAAAGAGGGTAAGGATAACCTGAAAACAATCCTGGACAATCTAAATTTATCATCACCAAGAATAGAACAGTTTGTGTCCTAAGCTATGAAGGACAAATTGACTGGCGAAATATACTGAATCCTAATTTTAAGAAAAGAAGGTTTTTTTTTTTCGACAATATTAAGAAAAGAAGGTTGGGGCATGGATAGATAACCTAGAAACAAACCTGCATAATCTAAATTCATCATCGCCAAGAACAAAACGATAGGGTCCAGCACTAAAACTATACTGTATGAAATATATAACCCATAATCTAACCGAGAAGAAGTTTTCTGTAGAAGACAAATAAACCAGAAATTGAAACAAGAGAGGAGACAGAACTGACCCCACTACTTCTGACCAGCAGGAAAATTTCTCTCAACAATCCTTCGCTACTGCTTGGTTGACCTCTGGTGCATTATCTTTTTGGCTTGGAGAATGCATGGTTGCTCCTATTTGCATGTCACCACTTAGTTCTTGTTGCTGTTGTTGTTGCTGCTGCTGTTGATGGTGTAGTTGCTGCTGTTGCTGCTGCATGTGTTGTTGCTGAAGTTGATGCAGTTGATGTTGCTGAAACTGATGTTGCTGCTTCTGAGAATGTATCTGGAGCTGTTGAAACTGCTGTGCAGTCAGAAGAGTGTGCATAGCTTGATTGTTTGGATAAAACTGCTGACCAGGAGCAGGAGCAGCACCAGCACCAAAAGAAGCGAAGTTCATCATAGGTCCACCATTTGGCATAGCTTGGCCAGTCAGAACTTTCAGATGCTGAATTTCCTCTTTCAGCGCGTCATTAAGTGCTGTTAGAAAAACCAGACACGACATTTTCTGATAAGTTATTATCTCATCCACACAAAGACAAGGACAAAGGAACAAACTAGAATTTAAGTTAAAAGAAAACCTAGATAACAGCGTGACTCCAAAACTTGACAAGCTACACTCTTTTTGTTTCCTAAGAAACTAGACTTCAAGATTTAATGCTACTGGCTTAAGTCACATCTAGCTCATCTATTATTTCAATGATATGCCATCCACTAATAAGATGTCTACAAGAATATTTTATAGAGCCAAAATTTAAAACATTATAGTCGTATAGGATACAGGAGACTACATACCATATAGAGTGTACTCTACATATCATTATAGAGTACATCATGATAATACAGCCAAAATTAATGAACATATCATATACTGGAGACTACAATAGCATGCCATGTATTGGACACTAAAATAGGATACAGGCACCAACCCCATTGTTCAGCATACCTAACCACATACAGGCACCAAACCCATAATTAAGTGTCAAAATGAAAGAGAATAAAATATGACAAAGTCAAACATCAATTTCATAAATATGGGAGACCGAGTGCGCAGGAAGCATTTATATCAACAATGAAGAGATATGTATACACTATACACATAATGCAAATAAATGGGGTTCTGGGTAAATTTTGAACGAAAAATCTGCTTGCTTGATATTGTAAAATAATAGTTTAAGCACCCCCACATGCCCACTTCTAATTTTAAATCTTTTTGTTTTTTCCAATGTTTTATGTTTCATTCGCGTTTTCATAGCCATAGACCATTCATAAAACTAAGGGTCTATAATTTCTAATATTCAAAATAGTATAACAGAATTCGGCAAAAGAGAGCTAAAGAACTGATCGAAAATAAACATGAAATTCCTCACCATCTTGTAAGTGAACCTGTTGCTCCATCGTTTGCAAGCGCAATTTCAGTTCACTGTTTTCATTGGTCAGACCATTTGTATCTCTCTGCTCATTAGAAATCAACAAGAGAAACAGTCACTCGTTGTCCTCATTATATGTAAGCTACTTATATTACAGTATATAAACTACGGTTAATGCAAAATTCTTGGATTGATCTTTTTGTGATAGGAGGTATTTTCTTGTGACTGAAGATCAAGAGGGATAAGAGCTCAATTATAAAGATACGTGTACCCCAAAGCAAATGAGGAGCAGGCAATGGTTTTGGGTTCTAAGGAGGGTGATTGACCTATGAAGCGGTGGAAATTCGCAAGAGTGGGAAAAAGTCCATTGGGTGGAACATAGTAAGGGATGAAGATGTGGAGCTTCTGTGGGATAAATTCCATTTCGGTAGAATAGAGTAAGGGTATGAAGAGGTAAATCTTTTGTGGATAAAGTCCATGTTCAGGCTTCCTAGGCATGAGTACCATCTGAGTTGAAAGATTATTTTTGTCATGTAATCTATTATCAGAATGCCCATACTGCTTGTCTCTAGCTTTTATGGGGAACTTCTTGTGTTATAAAGTGCTTATTTTTATCTAGTGAACAATTCTCTCCTATCAGGGAAAAAAGCGACCAGGAGGTAATCATCTAGACATCAGAGTTAAGCTAAAGGAAAGCACCTGCAGGAGAGTTAATTGAGCAGACAACGACGTTGCTTCTGTTTGCAAGGTCTGAACTTTCTGTTCAAGCTCTGCAATGTACCGCATCTTCCTTTCCTTTGATCTTGCAGCTGACTGCCTATTTGCCCAGATCCTATGCATGGAAAAACATGTATAAATAAATAAATCATGATAACAAATTGAGACAACAGAAACAAGGCACTATTATATAATCTTATTACATTTCAACAGAGTTGATTAAAAGAGAGGGAAACCTGTCCAGGCATAAATAGAGATACTAAAGAAAACTAGAAATTGAAGCATACCTGAAACATAAGACTATATGGTATTTTATTTCAATGAAAACAAATACATACTGAAAAAATTCCATGAAATTTAACTAAAATCATAAATTTTCAAAGGTATGACCCTTACATACACTGATACAAGACACTACTGCTAGCAATAATCGAACTACAGATTGTGGTAACAACAATTCAGGATAGACTTTTTTTTTAGGATAGACTTGGTTCGCGTGTTAAACTTAAAGAACAGAATGAGAAATACTCAGTCAAATGATAGTATAAAATGCAGAACTTAATATCAACTCAAAAATAATACAAATCCATTAACTCCTCCTTCAAATATCGGTGTATATGCACATATCTATGAGTGATCAAAAAATAATACCTCTTTGCACGTTTTGGATCGACTAGAGCAAGTTCCGCGAGCTTGGTAGCTGACAAAGCTTTCTTGGAATCAACTGCAGACATCTCTTCTGAACTCGCCACCAGCATCTCCGGTTTGATAGTTGTTGATCCATCCATTGATTGGCTATGTTGGTGCCGAACTCTGGGTCTCTCATGAGTACAGATGCTGATATTGTCTGTAGTGAGCGCTCTTGTTGCTGGTGCAAATGCTGGAGCAGCTTGTGGAGCAGAAGCTGATGGTTCACCCACTTGAAAGGATGATGATGTAGCAGATGAAGAATTGAATTTGTCCATATCAAGGTACATAGACAACAAGTCTTCCTCTGTCTCATCTGAAAATGAAGGACCATCGGCACCACCCACAACACCAAGGTCACTATCAAAGCTAATATCATCCGGAAGGGTCACGATTTCCGAATGGGCACGTCTATGACCCAATTTCCTTGGTGGGTAATCTGGCATTCGGCTAATATCATGACTAAAGTGATTAGATTCACTGGACATTCCGTGACCAAAATGACCTGGCTCTGCAGTAGCACCAGAGGCCAATGGTGGAAATGACGACGATGAAGAGGGTTCAGATTTCGCATTGTAAGTAGTTCCAGTAGGCAAAAGACTAGAGTACCTCCCTGAGGGCGGTGGTAAACCTCCACCATGCGCAGGAGACTTGTCCTTATCCATCTAGAATAATCACAAACATTAAGATGTTACAACAAACCCTGGAAATGAACTCAAAATAACTAGACAATAATTTCATTTACCCATGAAGTACTTTCAACAAAACCCTGCAACCCCAAACAGCATGTTACACCTTGCCAGACACATTTCACCAAATTTGATAGGAAGAATGCTTTAATTTTTAATTTTTATGGAATAGAACAAAAGACAGATTATGTTTCGGTTTTAGACAAATAATCAATCACCAGTCAGGAAGTCGAGACTAGATATGGATACAAGCTTTATCACATTAACAATTGAATAGTATACCACGATGATAAATTTCATCGATCATATTATACAATATGATATAAATTTCCATATGACAATGCAAGAATTCATCTCTCCAACATGAAAGCCGACCCAAGGAATCAAAATTCTGGAAATCAAATTTTAAAAGCTTGTTTAAATGTGACACACCAAACCAATCAAAACTAAATAAAGACACAAATAAATTCGACCAATTCATGACGCAAAATTTAAATTCAACTTTGTTCATAAGAGTGAAAAATGACAAGTAAACTTCAGCATCTTCGTCCTATATATTAAATCAAACCAAATCGTGATATATATATGAAGATAACGACTTACAGCTCAGATGAGTGAGCTCGGATAATCGGCGATGAAAGCGCGGATCTGTGATTGGGGGCTGGTTATGGCGGACTAGGGTTTGGGAGATCTCCGGAGCGACGAAGAAGGTGAACGGATCTGAGTTTGGGCCGCCGGCGGTGGTGGTGCGGCAATCGAACCTCCGTCTGGTTCAGCTGGAAGGTTTCGTTTCCACTCTAAATGTGCCAATTTATACTAACGACGTTACACTTCTGTTAGTAATAAGCCACGTGTGAATAACCGATTTGGGACAGGATTCGGACAAGTCAACTTTTTGCTTGTTCGATGCCTGAAATTAACTTCCTTTTTTTTTTTTTTTGTTACGTAAAGGACCTCAGCGGCCCAAATAGAAAAGAAAAAACAACCAACAGCTAGACATTACAGCAAAAGTCTCCTTCTAGCTAGCTCTCAAGCTCTGGTGACACCCGCAAGATCGTCAAGAACAGCCTGGGCAGCATGAACATGACCATCAGAGAGAGAAATAAGACCAAGATCATGGTTAATGTTATTATTTGCCAAGACATCAGCAACTATGTTGCATTCCCGGAAAATATGTTTCAGCTTCACATCTTGCAGATTAGCCATCATCATCAGATTAGCCATCATCACAGCACAGCCATTTAGAAGGGAACCAAGGGTATGAACGCTGTTATCAACCTTCTGCATAAGCTGAACAAGAACAGCAGAGTCATACTCTATTTCCAGGTTCATAACTGAGTGTTTGGAAACCATTTTCAGACCCTAAAACAGCCCCCTAGCTTCAACATCAAGAATCTCACCAATTCCAAGGTTAACTTGGAAACCCTCCACCCAACTACCTAATGATCTCTAATGACACCACCAGCCCCAATTTTCCCAAAGCTGGAAGATCTAGTACCATCAATGTTCAACTTGAAATAGCCTGCAGGAGGTTTGCACCAAGAAAACATGGTATAGCTAAACATAGAGTTCAACTTAGCCTTGGCATGAGCACTGTTCCATTCTTCAACATAACTCCAAATAATTTTATCAGGCAAGGCAGGGAAAATGAAAGCAGGATCAAAAATCACCTTATTTCTCCACTTCCATATGAACCAACAAACAAAAACAAACTGATCACACCATTTGATGTTGATATGACAATGAAATTGAGCAATAATCCAACTGTTCCAATCTAGAGAGAAGAAATTAGAGATAGAACCTGGAATTAGAATGGACCTCCATATAGCTTTAGAACGAGAACAATCCCTGAACAGATGCAAGAGAGTTTCATCACCATGATTACAAATAGGACAAGTGGCACATCCAGTAAAACCTCTTCTAACTCGATGCTCATTAGTAAGAATTTTCTTATGGAGGACTGTCTACATAAAAGTTCTTAGGAGGACAATTTAACTTCCAGACATACTTCCAAACATGATTAAGGTTTGTAGAGAAATCAAATGAGGAGTTATAGGCAGATTTGACAGAAAACCTCCCATTAGCAGAGGCATTGCAGATCATCTTGTCATCACCAACAACATCAAAACCAGAGGGAACATTGATAACTTACAGCACAACAGAATCAGGCAAATAAGATTGAAGAAGGGGAATATTCCACCCAGAGTCACACCAAAAATCCTTAACAGTGTGTTTAGATGCAGGTGAATTCCTATAAATTTAATCAAAAATAAGGATTTCCCAATTTTTTAAGATTGTTTCCCCCGTTTGGATTCTTATCTCGTGGAATTAGCAATTTCCACATGAAAATAATCGTGGAATTTAGGAGCTTAAATTCCCGACTTGAATTACTCACAAAATAGGTGTCATTTGTCAATTTTTTTAACTGAGGTTAGTATAAGTACAAATTTTTGTCATTTTAAAACTCTACATCATGAAATCCAAACAACGAAATTCTCAATTAATAGAATTGCAATTCTTATGATTTTGAAATTTCTATAAAAATTGAAATTACTTTATCCAAACACAACGTAATAGTCGCAGTAAGATCAATAGTCACACCAGGCAAAGAAAAATGAAATAAGGCTTTATCCATTACCCAAAAATCACACCAGAATTATATTTTCGAACCATCACCAACTCTCTATTTGAGATTCTTCTTCAACAAGTTAGCACCATGCATGATACTTCTCCAAGTGTAGGAACAATCTAGGGAAGAGTAAAATTAGGATCGTAATTAACTTCCCCTTTTTGTCTTGATGTATTAATTGCCTCTTACCAAAAATTAATTTTTAAAAAAAAAAATTCATCGACTCCCGCTTAATTCGATCAAACCTTGTGTGTACTACAAATTATTTTGCGAGAACTAGAAAACATAAAATGAGTGAAATAAGAAGTAAAGTGTGTATGGAGTTTTTTTTTTTTTTTTGTAAGGGTGTTTGGAGTTCTTATCATGACCAAGATTGTC
>NW_004443405.1:104154-111543 GCF_000184155.1 Fragaria vesca subsp. vesca
CCTTGAGGCAAGACCAGGCAGAAATATATTTAATGGGGTCTCAAATTATTTAATTTTTTTCAATGCAGGCTTGCAATTTAAAAAAAGAAATATATCAGAAGAATAAGAGAAAGTGATCATCTCTCTAGGCCTATTTTTCTCACTTTTTTTTTTCAAGGATCTTTCTCACTTTAAATATATTTTTCCGTTCTCAATCCACTGCATAAAAGCCTTCTCACTTCAATTTGTTTTGTTTTCCTTCTCCATTTTGTGTTTGTATGAAATTAATAAACTTAAGATTTTTGGCCTTAATTTTAAGTGGCATAACATATCACCTAATAACACATCATCAATTTAAAAGATCATGTCATGTCATTCTTAAGTAAAAATTCAGGGGGGGAGGGTGTATTCAATTCAGATTTTAAAAGATTTTCGTTGACTCTCCATAGATTCTGCCAACTCTATGGATTATTTAAATTCCCTATAGAGTTTTATTGAATTGATTTACCAGTATTCTCTTGGATTTTATGAGTCCATAGATTGTTGTGGTAGCAATAAATAAAAGAAAAAAAAACACAAACACCACACTTATTCAGTTCACTTGAAACATATAAACGATGGGAGAAAAAAGAACAGGCAGCTGGTTCAATAAAATGCCGAATCGTAAATTAAACGACCCCAAATAGATGTGTCATCCTGCCTAGCATTGACAGCATGAATCACCTGCATGCAGAGCCCTTCAAAATTGCCAGGAACAAGCTATGATTGCATAGCCAAAGGACAAGTGACTCTAGCAGCCCTGGCATCAATTTTGATCGGTGAAGAAGCAACTTGCATTGCATATAAGTTCCTCCTCAGCTATGTCGTCATTTGAGTCCCCCAATACCACACAGCCCTTGGCCAAACTGGCATTGAAAGCACCATCAAAGTTGTCTCCAACCAACCAGCTCCCATAACTACTTCATTTGGTTACAGTCCAGTCTTTTAATTACCTCCCATATCTAAATGTTCAACTGAATTGAAATCAAAGACTGTAATCAGAACTATCAGAAGAGAGTGCTGAAAATGATTCATATATTGCTTTTAATTGACTGTATGCAATTACACCAGACCATACAAAAAAAGGGTTTACACTTTACACTACTTGATATGAGTTGCTATACAACTATTTTAAGCTTGCAAACAACTGAGTCAAATACTTGTAACTGTGCACCTAAACCTATTTTTTGTGCACTATAAACGTGTAAGTGTATAAATCTATGAATATATTAGTCTTTTGCACTACTTTTGGGTATGTCTTCTTCTTCACTTCTAGTAGTCCCATTTTCAAGCTTCTCTTCATCCTTACTTCCAGAACTTGAAGGAAGTGTTTGAGACATGTTTTCAGTCATAATCTTTCTAGTCCTGAAAAAGAAAGCAAACAATTGTCACAAAAATTCCATGAAAAGTAAGCACTGTAAGCATGTTATATATCAGTATAACATAACTGATTATGCATACCATAGAGCAGTACTTTTCTATTGCTTCTTTCTTTTCTTCTCGATACAGGAACCACTCTTTATCAGAAGATGTAAATGGATCCAAGTTCCTACATCTGCACCATATCAAACTTCCATATTACCCACATTGACAAAGGTAAAATTTGAAGCAGCATATCCTTTCCAGCATCATAGCCTGTCAATCTCCAAATAACTTAACCATTTTCCATCGAACAGATATGGCATACAAACATCCATGATTAAGAAAACAAAAACATATTTAAGACAAATCATATGAATGAATCAAATACCCCAAAATTCACAAGAGCAAAAAGCTCATTCTTTTGTAAAAGCCCAATGCTATACAAGCTTATTATGTATGATTATGAAGAATCAAGTCGATCAACAACTATAATTCAGAGATAGATAAGAAAATTCGTACTCAGAACATTAGAAGAGGCTTTTCTTCTTTATTGCTCGGCGAATTCCAAATAAATGGACAAATTATGACCATCAAAATCAAAATCAAAATCAAGTCCAATTCTTTCAAATACAAAGTTAACTCGGAATACAACCCTGAAGAGCTTTCTCGACGATTTCCTGGATATAGTTACCTTTGACGCAGCCGTGGCCGACATCGTAAACATGGCGGAGGATGGTGACTGGCTTCGTCTTGCTCACCATCACCACTCAGACTTCGTTGGCGCGACGATTGGATTTTTTGGCTGCTAACTAGTCACGGTGGATACACTACCGTCGACTGCGGTGCAGTTGAACATGGTTGATTGCTAGACCTCTTTCCCATCTTCAGAATGAGAGAAAAGAAATCGTTCAAAATCTCACCCTTGGAGGCCAGATTTCTGATAGGGTTTGGTATTTATACCAAGCCATTAAGAATCCAACAAAGTCAAGCACTTGTTGAAATCTTCGAAAATCGCTGAATCTTTGAATACCATCAGATTTCGATGGATAATTTTAAGTCTCAATTAAATACCACAAGATTTTAAAAGACTTTTTGAAATCTTGATTGAATTAGAATACAAAAAAAATCCTTCAGTCTTAATTGAATACACCCTCCTCAATTTTATCCTTTTTAAATCCAATGCTCTAGATTATCTTGAATTATTCTATAAAAATAAAAATAAAAAAAACATTTTTGAAGCTATTTTTTTCATTATGACATTAAGGTTTTAATTTCAATCGATCACCCCTCATATTATTTCACAATTAGGTCCATTTCTAAAATCTCGTTTCAAATTGGACATAAATTAAGTGACGTGAAAAGGATATGTGTTCCTCTGTACCTTATTGATGGTTGTTAATATTGTACTTGGATCACTTCGAGCTGCACATTGAGATTGGAGATAAAAGATCAGCTTGCTACGTCACCCAAGTAACATTCAATTTAGAAGGAGACGTGAGAGATGGACCCAATTGTGTAAGATTGAAAAATACGAGGAGTGATCAGTTGAAATTAATACCTAGAGGACTAAACTGTCAAAACCCTCAAAGTATAAAGAGTGACCAGTATTTTATCCTATAAAGTTTTACCTTTCTCAAACAAAAAATATGTGGCATGTAACTGTTTGAACCTACATCATCAAATTCAATTATGTTTAAAGAAAATAGATTTCATAGTGTTAGTCAAAGTAGAAGTCAGTAAGTCGTGGTCTGGTTGGTTAAAGAGGTTAACTAACAACTTTGAAGTCATAGGTTTAAACCTCATCAACATATGTAAGGTGTATGAGATATTTAATAAAAGTTTTTTTTCTTTTTTTAAAAATAGAATCAAATATGATTCGATATTAGTATTGTACCTTACGTATTGTACCCTCTATATATAGAGAATTATTTTATGAATGAAATACAACGATATTCTCCTCAAATTATTTATCCTGTACAGTTTGCTCTAACCTTGAGTAACCCTAAAAACCGCAAACAAAAAAAACAAAAAAACAAAAAAAACACTAACAAAACCAAATACCCTAGTTCTAGATTCATAACCTTGAATCGTGAATGGCTACGTCCTGCTCAGGAATCATGTATGGGTTTGGAGTTGATAGGCGCAGCCAAGAATACAAGTTTATTTGTGATCCCTTCATCGGTTGATGTCAAACTCTTCAATGGGTACATACCAAAAAAATTAGTAATATAGTGAAGCAGCTAGCGGTGGGACTGTGGGGAGAGATATGGTGAAAGAGGTTGTGGCACTGAGGTTGACTAGATCACCGTTTCGAGGAAGAAAGCTCAGTTTGATTATGTTTGGGGAGAGATATGGTGAAAGAGGTTGTGGCACTGAGGTTGACTAGATCACCGTTTCGAGGAAGAAAGCTCAGTTTGATTATGTTTTCTTAAGCACACACTTTGATCACATCTTAAGAACGTCCTGTACTCGGACAAAATTCATAAGGTCAAAAATTAACACAAAAATTGCACAAAGATTACGCATCAAAAACAACACAAGGTCCTACCAAAATCAGCATTCTTTAGTACAATAACGATTGGATCAAATACACCTTATAAACCCCAACGTCATTCTATTTAAACAATGACGATGAGCTTGACTATACCTGTAACCTGAAAACCAGAATTACCATCCCTATTCTTGCTGATGATACGCTGCAAATTTCGTCAAGATCGGCAAGAGATCAACATAGATCAGAAACAGTTCGGATTTCAAAAAGAGAGCAAAGAAGATCGAAATTCAGATTCATAATATAAAGAACCAGATAATAAACTTAGGAGAAGTATGCAATCCTGGAAAAATATAACCCCCTTGTAGCCACACACACAGAGCACTCTACCTTCAATCTAAAATACAATTCCAAAACACATGCAGAACAACAAACCAAACAGTTAAAAGTAAAACGTAGGAAGCGAAATACTTATCAAAGTTAAGGAAACATTCGAGTGAACCCAACAGTTCTTAAGTAAACTTGTTGCACAATTCTTAAATGTCACACTTTCCTTGGCATGACTTAGTACAGATACTAAAATTTTAAATAATGATTTGTGTATAAAGCCACACAGAGAAGTCATGAAGAGGTTACAGCTTTTTCCTTTTTTCTTTTTGCTAATTGGTTTGATCCGAATTCAGATATTGTTCAGTATCATTGATAAGTACTATCAAAATCGGATCTACAGACGGGCTTGGGGAAAAAAATTCAAACAAATAGGAACTTCTCACTAAGTTTCTAAAACTCTAGTCATCAGGAAAAAACTGTAAATAAACACGACTTGAGAGCCAAATTACCCAAACTAAGTGTAAACTTCAAAATTTCATTTCTCACCTGGAATTGAACAAACAGGAATTTGAGAAGCTTTAGAAATCTGGCATAAAAATCAGACGCTGAAAATCACAGCTACCAAATCCTCTCTCTCTCTCACAAAAAAACGGTCTCAATCCAAAATTCGATACCCGTATCTCAAATTGCCAATAAATCGGAAACACAGATCTAAATTTCAAATTTACCATGAAAAAAGAAAACCAAATGATAACCTAAAACCAAATCTGAAATCAAACAAAGAATAACCCAGACATGAACATAAACAAAAGAAAAGGCATTACACTTCAATAAGAGGCTGGTGAAAACAGGAAAGAAGATCAAAGCAATTGAGCTAGTACTTACATTCAACATCTTTAGTTTCCAGCCAGGTCCAGTTATCTCTGCAATTTTGTATTCTGGTGGCACTCGAAAGCAGAAAGAAAAAGAAAGAAAGAACGAAAGAAAATTAAACCAAGCAAACATGAAAATTAAACCAAGCAGATGAAAGTAAAATTTTCTTTCTTTGAAGCCACTATATAATCGATACAGTTTTCTTTATTCGAGTACATTGCATGTTAAAGTTTATAACTTTACCTAAAAAACTACTTAAAAATGAAACTCAAATCAGCAAGCTATATACTGGAATTCAGTGCAATCAATCATTGAGGTGCTACACTGCAGCACAGACAAAACCCGAATCAGCTCAAATCAAGGAAACAGAAAAGCCAGTCAAAAATAACAATGTGCATCACATTAAAACATGCTGTTATGTTTGAAAGATTATGACTGCTGAAGATCGAAGCAATTGAGCTAGTACTTACATTCACCATCTTCAGTTTTCAGCCAGGTCCTGTTATCTCTCCAATTTTGTATTCGGGTGACACTCGACAACAAAAAGAAGAAAGAAAGAAAAATCAGATTGAAACTCAGATTGAGCACACATGAAGATTAAATAAATAAATACAGTTTTCTTTATTTGAGTATACTGCATGTAAACTGGATTCATGTTGAAGAACCTAAACCTAAACCCCTATGTTTTAGATAGAAAAACAACAGAGGCCAGGGCTGTCATAAGTTCATCAATAAACAAAGAGCACAAAGGCTGCACACAACTTCCAATATAATTATAGCAGCCAAGTACTCACTTTCAACATGCTGAAAGGCATCCTCACTATCTTTCTTCACATCTTGCTCAACTGCAGTCCTGGCCGAATTGGTTTCGGCATCATGTCGCTTATTACTATCATAAGCATTCCTCCACCAATTCATAAATAAAATTTAAAGAAGAAAGAAAATCAGATTGAAACTCAGATTGAGCAAACATGAAGATCAAATCAATACAGTTTTCTTTATCTGACTATATAGTATGTAAACTGTAACTTTACCTGAAAAACTGCTTAAAAATGAAAATCAAATCAGCAAGCTATATAAAACAATTGAGTTTATTAGGTTAAGGTATTGCAATATCTATAACAGAATGATATTAGGTTAAACCCAAAATTTAACAATTTCCCATATCTGATTCCACAAAACTCGGTTCCAAACCCACACGTAACCCAGATAAAAAAATGTTAATCACCCACAAAACCAAATTGCTAAGCCAAAACAAAAACAGATACATACATACCCACCTTCATATGACCCAAAATCGCATTACTGAAATTCAACACTAATCAACCAAATAAAAAGCTTACCTGAAGCTTGTAAATCAAGTGATCAATAGACACAAATTGACACAATGGTTAACCATACCTTTGTTTCTTCAATTCCTATACTACTTGGCTCATCATCTTCACATTCATTATAGTCGCCCACCATCCACCATGTGCTGCCTGTATCAAAAGGAAACTAAAATGGTCAACTTCATCAAAGGAAAAACTAAAGTAAAGAACAACAAAGCATGCAATTCTAGTCCACTGAGGAGATGTCGAGATACCTGTCACTGATGTGACATCCAGCACTACTTTAGTAACTGTGTGTTGATCGAAAATGGAGGATAGGTTTGTTTATCCACGCGTATATTTACTAAAACCGAGATACATAGAAGAAGTGAGAAGCTATATCACCTCTAATCAGAAAAGGGAGGAATTTAAATATCATTATCTCATAACACTGAATATAGAGTTGGTGGATTTCCATTTGATGGAAAGTGAGCAACAAAGTCCTTGGGAAATATAAAGCATAAATTAGAAAACACAATCAGGCAAAAATAATATAAAACTACAGAAAAGTATAGCACTGAAGTTAATACAATTGAAAGGGAACAGATAGGGAAAAAAAAAAAAACAACCTTACCTACTAACTAGAGCTGTTTGTCTTCCTGGGCGCAGTAGAGCGATCGTAGAGTCACAAATGGTGCCTCCTCCGCCAGATGGAAACAAAAAATAGAAAATAAACTTATGAGATTGAAGCATATAGTAGTAAGCAAAAAGTACATAAAAATTGATCAACAGAAGACAGAGACTACCCAACCGCATTTTAATGAGATGACCATATCATACCTGTGAGTCATACATGTAATCAAATATATGTGATTCCATCAGAAAATATAAAAATTACAGCAAATTACCAAAGGCAGCAGAGTTAAAGAACAGCCAGAGAAAAGTAACTGAAGCAACGTACGTACCCAAATCGATACTCTGGTTTGATAGACAATTGAATCTGGA
>NW_004443406.1:0-1855 GCF_000184155.1 Fragaria vesca subsp. vesca
GCAAATGCATATATTTCAAATAAAGGTATCTTCAAGATGCAGCATGAGCAAGGTGACCAATTACATGTGTGCCTCATTAAAACCTTGCCAGGTAACAAAACCCAGTGGGACAAAATAACCCTGGACGAAGGACAAAAAGAATACACAATGGTCAAGAGTATGCTTCAGGATACTCCCCCTAATATTGACTCCCCTTGAAAACTACTACATTGATCATACTTCTTGAATAACTTAATAGTCAGCATGATTTAAAGAGGTTTTTGTTTCATATGCCTCTAAGATTATTGTATTCCCTATAGTAAAGACATAACCAGTTGGGAATAAGCCTTGTGTGGGTTTACATAACCCGTATCAACATATTTAACAAGGCAAACATCATTCCAAGGATCATAGGCGGTTGATCCATTCCATGATGCCTAGGGATAGAATGAGCCCTTTTTCCGTCATACATTTAAAGTAACGGAAAATTGTCTTTTATGCCATTTACGGAGGCGACGTGCTGGCGCAAAGCTATATCTAGCTAACAAATTCACATCAGATGAGATGTCCGGTCAAGGCCATTTAACCAAGTACAATAATGCGCATATTGTACTTAGATATGAGTCTTCTGGCCTCAATATCTCTTTGTTATTATCTGCACGATGATACGGGTGTCTTTAGACCTCGGACGACTATAGGTGTGCTTAAATACTTTGTTTTATCCTCATCAAAGTATCTTAACATCTTCTAGATTTAATTTGATTGATGGACCAAAATTCCATCTGCACTTTGCACGACTTCAGGTCGACAAAATAATATTTAGTCTCCTAAAGACATTCATCTCAAACTCTGATTTCAGGTGTTTTGCAGTTTCCTTAATCTCTTCAAGAGTATCAGTCAAATTCATGTCATTGACATAAATTACCATAAATTACAAACCCGGAATTTGTTTCCTTAAAACACGCATGGGCATAGTCCATTTGTTCATATATCCCACCCCAAGCAAATATTCACTTAGACGGTTATACCAACTCCGTCTGGATTGTTTGAACCCCTAAAGTGAACTACTCTAGCAAATGGAGAGCATGTTCTGTGGTTTAGAACTATTTGCATTGGGTAACAGAAGTCCTTCAGGAAACTTCATGTATATCTCTATATTCAGATCCCCATAGAGATAAGTTGTTACCACATTCATAGGCTGCTTATTCAGTTATTTGGAAACTACCAAACTGATAAGGTAGTGGAACGTTATGACGTCCATTACGGGAAAATACATCTCCTCGTAATCAATCACAGGGCGTTGAGAAAATCTTTGCGCCACTAAACGAGACTTATATCACAATCTCGTTTTTCTCATTACACTTCCTTACAAATACCCATCTAAACAATATAGGTTTAACATGGGTAGGTGTGGGAATAACAGGCCCATAACACCTTTCTCTTAGTTAAGGAATCTGATTTGACCTGGATTGTTTCTTTCCTTTTTAGCCAATCGTCTCTTCGTTGAGATCTATCAACGAAATAAGGTTCGACATCATCGCTTATTATAAATTCGGTGGCCACCGCAAATACAAACATATCATCGATGAACTCTCATTCTGATTCAAATATCTCACAAAATTTACCGAGATTTTCTATTCTCTGGGAGTGGGTTTAAATGTTGGAGCGTCCCCCAACTTCGTCTCTTCTAGGACGAACCCATAATCCGGATTTATCTCGTGAGTTGAATTGGTTTGAGATTGCGATGGCAAGAAGATTCATTTGTGTCAAGTTTACCCTCTTCTAGGGATAAGAATCGTTCGAACCTAATGGTCTACCTCGCTTCTGGGTAGGGACTATGACTGGTTAGCCGCCATGGCCGTACCTCGTCCAACTA
>NW_004443406.1:1875-8647 GCF_000184155.1 Fragaria vesca subsp. vesca
AGTGTAAATACATACATATATTATAGAGTCTGAGAGGCTCGATATTTTATGAGATAAAAGTTTATCGCTTGCGGCATGCATTCGATTTTTCCTTAGAAATTAATTTGGGGAAACATAAATATTTTATTTATTATTTTATTTTTTGTCCACTCACTCTGACGTTATTAAATGTTTTCCCCTGGGCCCTTCGTTTTAAATTGCCCAGTCTGCAGAGTTCGGGTTGGATCTAGTAGGAGACGAGGCATAGTCACCCGCATTTCTGCCAGTTTTCGCCAGTAGGTTACCTGTTCAACCTACTCGTGTTTTCTTGCTTCCGCTTGTGTTTAGTAGCTCTGAATACTTTAGAATTTTTGTATATTATGGGATGTTCAGAAGTGTTAAATTAAGGGTGTAATATGAAATTTTTCGAGTTAGGGTTGTCCATCTGCAAGGGAGATTTTCTTAATCTTTTCAGTAAATTTTCCTTGGAGGTGGTCCCCGCACGACTTACTCTGGGTTTCAGGGTGAAATTCGGGGTGGGTCGTGTCAAGCCGAGCAGTGGAGCAGCCAAGCAGGCGACGGTGATGGGCGAGCGACGGGGAGAGGGAGAGGGTGACCGGGAGAGGGAGAAGGCGATCGGGAGAGGGAGAGGGAGAGGGCGACCGGGAGAGGGAGATTGGGCCAAACCTAGGAGGCGGTGGAGGCTGTGGAGTGATGGCGTCACGGCGAGGCGGGTGAGCGCCGGGTTTATTTTTTAAGGTTTTTTCTCGCGCTGTGGAGGCTGTCGAGCGCTGGGATATACCCGATAACTTTAGCCGACGAATTTTTTATTTCGTCGGCTAAACCTATTAAATTTGTCAGCTAAACATTTAAATTCGTCGGCTAAACTTTTGAAATTCGTCGGCTAACTTCCAATAACTTTAGCCGGCGAAATTCTTATTTCGTCGGCTAAACCTATTAAATTCGTCGGCTAAGATGAAATTCATCGGCTAAACATTTGAAATTCGTCGGCTAAACCTTTGAAATTAGTCGGCTAACTTTTGAAATTCGTCGGCTAAACCTGTGAATATCGTCGGCTAAAGTACTTTTTATACATTCGGCAAATTGTGATTGTGATGATCAAACTTGAGAAACGAAAATCTGACCGTCAGTTCTGACCATCATGATAAAATACATGTACAGGAAAAAATTCAACGTGATCTGACAAGGTTAAGGGCTCGATCCGGACGGTCAATCCCGTAAGTCAAACCCTAAAATGCACGAAAAAGGTCATTGGACCGTCTAAATTACGTATTTTGGCCGGACCTTCAACTGAAAATAGTTTCAAATCGATGAGACACAACAAGTCGTATAAAAATTTTAAGGAAAATAACCACCGAAGATAGGGCTACCCATAGGGAGAAAGAATGGAAAATTGCATTGACCGCAATTATCGGCACCGAGACTTTACCGGAATACCGTGATTTTTCAACCGTAGACGTATTTCACCATTTTGGTCATATCTTATTTCACGACTTTTTTGCGTTTGAAGGTTCTACGTATAATTTGTTTTTGAAACGGAACATTTACTCAACACTCGGTAAACAAGTAATACAACATTAGTAGGCATGTTGTGATTGTGATGATCAAACTTGAGAAACGAAAATCCGACATTCAGATCTGACCATCATGATAAAATACATGTATGGGAAAAAATTCAACTTGATCCGACAAGGTTAAGGTCTCGATTCGGACGGTCAATCTCATAAGTCAAACCCCTAAACGCACGGAAAAGGTCATTGGACCGTCTAAATTTCGTATTTTGGCCGGACCTTCAACTGAAAATAGTTTCAAATTGATGAGACGCAACAATTCGTATAAAAATTTTATGGAAAATAACCACCGAAGATAGGGCTACTCATAGGGAGAAAGAATGGAAAATTGCATTGACCGCAACTATCGGCATAGAGACTTTACCGGAATACCGTGATTTTTCAACCGTAGACGTATTTCACCATTCTGGTCATATCTTATTTCAAGACTTTTTTGCGTTTGAAGGTTCTACGTATAATTTGTTTTTGAAATGGAACATTTACTTAAAACACTTGGTAAACAAGTTATACAACATTAGTAGGCATGTTGTGATTGTGATGATCAAACTTGAGAAACGAAAATCCGACCGTTAGATCTGACCATCATGATAAAATACATGTATGAGAAAAAATTCAACTTGATCCGACAAAGTTAAGGTCTCGATCCGGACGGTCAATCCCGTAAGTCAAACCCCTAAACGCACGGAAAAGGTCATTGGACCGTCTAAATTTCGTACTTTGGCCAGACCTTCAACTGAAAATTGTTTCAAATCGATGAGACGCAACAAGTCGTATAAAAATTTTATGGAAAATAACCACCGAAGATAGGGCTACCCATAGGGAGAAAGAATGGAAAATTGCATTGACCGCAACTATCGGCACAGAGACTTTACCGGAATACCGTGATTTTTCAACCGTAGACGTATTTCACCATTCTGATCATATCTTATTTCATGACTTTTTTGCGTTTGAAGGTTCTACCTATAATTTGTTTTTGAAACGAAACATTTACTCAACACTAGGTAGACAAGTTATACAACATTAGTAGACATGTTGTGATTGTGATGATCAAACTTGAGAAACAAAAATCCGACCATCAGATCTGACCATCATGATAAAATACATGTATGGGAAAAAATTCAACTTGATCCGACAAGGTTAAGAGCTCGATCCGGACGGTCAATCACGTAAGTCAAACCCCTAAACGCACAGAAAATGTCATTGGACCGTCTAAATTTCGTATTTTAGCCTGACCTTCAACTGAAAATAGTTTCAAATCAATGAGACGCAACAAGTCGTATATCAGGGTATTCGTCGGCTAAGGTTTAGGGTTTAGGGTTTAGCCGACGAAATATTAGGGTATACGTCGGCTAACCGCATCTTAGGAGACGCATTATGACTTATTTAAGATGGTTTTAGCTGACGAAATATACTATAATTCGTCGGCTAAGATGGTTTAAGCCGACGAATTATTGTATATTTCGTCGGCTAAAGTATAAAAAATAGAAGGTTTAATGTAAACCACACTGACTTTCTGTTCATATATCACCAAAATTCATATAAAATAACAGAAATATGAATTCAACATATGTAAACTATAAAGGTAATACATTCTTTTTTATTACAAATTAATGTATTACGTCCTTTAAATTAAAACTAAGGCTCGTAATCGGAATCATCCGATGAGTCTTCTTCGGTGTCAGAATTAATTTCTGGTAATCTATGTCTTTCCTCATCGCCAGAGTCTTTGTCTGTTTCTTGATTTGGATCAACATCAATAAGTCTTGGCTCTTCATCACGAATTCGCACCGAACGACCCACTTTAAAATTATTAAGGCGAATGGTAGAGGAGTTAGGAATACCTATTGCGTTGGGCTCTTGATACGCAACATCTTCTTCCTCGTCTTCGGCCTCTCCAAGTGTAACCGCCCGGTAAATGTTTTGAGGGTGCACAAGGTTGACTACTTTCCACGCGTCACCCTTAGCAAAGTCATCAAGATAAAACACTTGTTTTACCGATGTGGCAAAAACGAATTGGTCATTTTCGTAACAACTTGTAGCAGTGTTCACCGATAATATTCCGTACTGATCGGTCTTCATGCTCTGCGGCCTAGTATCAAACCATCTACACTTGAAGAGGTGCACTGTCATGCCTTGCCCATAAACGAGTTCCACCACTTAATGGAGAACACCGTAATAGTCAACTTCATTCGGCCCACCATGCGCCATCACCCCAGAATTCTGTGTTCTCCGTCTGCTGTCTCTCTGTTCACATATAAATTGCACGCCATTCACCTTGCACAACGGATAAACTCTTGACATTATTGACTTCGTCGCAATCGCAAGAAGTCTTAGTTCGTGCGACCAATTTGGGTGACCATCAAATTGAATATGGTTCATCTGCAACCAACCATTCAACTGTAAATATGGATAATTATGCAATAAACATAAACACGTACAGAAATATTGAATTACGTACCCAGCCGCCAAAATAGTTTGCGAACTCCCTGTTGTGGTACTCGAGATCACCTTGAATGTCTGGACAATATAGATGGATGTCTTTCCAGTATTCAACTTCTGGACAGTTAATCAATATCCATCAGTGGGCAATGACTAGCTCATGTGGTTACAACTTGTAGGAGTCTAGCAAAATTCCATAAACTTCAACATCACTGGAGAGTATGGAAAGATTGAACTTCGGTACATCTACCGGTATGGTTTGCGGAGTTTCCTTCAACGCTCCTAAATACAACTTCATGTAGGTGACGCACTCGTGCGCAATATATGCTTCAACTATACATCTTTCAGGCGTGGATTTATTAGCCACATAATCTTTGTAGTCTTCAAGTTGCCTATAAATCAAGTTGCAAAGTGTTATGATTATTGAACATGTATATTGAGTAAGTCAGGTGTAAAAAACGTACCTTTCCATGGGATACATCCAAGTGTAGTGTACTGGACCGAACCGGTAAGCAACAATTGCTCGGGAAGATGGATCATCAGGTGAGACATGATGTCAAAAAAATTTGGAGGAAATATCCACAGGGTCTGTTGGAAAGCAAGCAGTTTGTTGTACTTGTCAATACCAGCAGTGTTGACAGCTCTAGGGAAGGGCTGCACCGGCTCAGGCATATACTTTCCTTGAGCGCATACACCGCTCTCATAAGGAAACATGTCGTTGATGAAGGCCGTTGTTGGATCGTTGGATGTACTGCCCGTCTTAGAAAATTGGCCATGATCATGCGGACCCCCTGATGATGTTTCACTGTGATATAACCAACATGTGTACTTCTCCCAAAACCCGTTACTTTTCAGGTGCTGCCATACTTTGTCAATCGTGCACGGGCAATAGAAAATTGTATTCCCGTTAGCATTAGCCAGCACATATTCCAAAAAACTCATAACTCTTTTACCATATATTTTGTCCCATTTTGGAAGCGAAACCCAACTCTTATCCATATCCTGAAAATATAACAAAATATATATGTATAACTCTAACTAATTATTAATTAAATTCCATATATAAAATCTCAATTCATTTAATATATATTCTACGTACTACAACTAATTAATAACAAATTAATTAACACACATATATATATATACTTAATAATTACATAACAATATTATATATATCAACATTATCACAAAATCATCATCAACTCATCACATCAACAACTTCATACCATCAACACAATATTATAAATTAATTTAACATATATATATATATATATATCTACTACTTATTGACAACAACTTCATATATATTATCAAATCATCAACCAAATCGATCAACACATATATATATATACGTCCAACGTACTCAAAATCGATCAACTCAATCACACTCAAAATCGATCAACTCAAATAAAACTCAAAATCAACATATATACACATATACGTACCTATATATAGCTCCACAAACTAATTATGAACAAATTTCGACAACACCCAAACTTTTTCTCCCGTTTTTTTTTCCCCAAATGAGCTGTTGTCCAGATCTGCAAATATAAGGCACTTTAGCCGACGACATTTTAATTTCGTCGGCTAAAGAATTTTTAAAGTCATCGGCTAAAGTTCACAGACTATAGCCGATGAAATGAATTATTTAGCCGGCGAAATTAAAATTTCATCGGCTAAAGTTGACCATAGCCGACGAAAATTTAAATTAGCCGACGAAGGAAAATTTCGTCGGCTAAAGTCCACGTTAGCAGACGAAAAAATAATTCGTCAGCCTGGTTTTTTTATTTTCGTCGGCTAAAACCTTTCTTCTGGTAGTGGGCCCATATGTTATTAAAATTAGTCTATTTTTGAAATAAATTAGTACACGTTAGTTCAAAAACTACATTTCTAGCTAAAGTTTAATTGAAAAGGCTAAAAATTAAAAACTAGTTCAACCCTCAAATTTTCAAATTTAGCCCATATGTAATTAAACTTGGTCCATATTAATAATACAAAGAAAAAATTATAGCCCACCTCATTCTAAATTCCTGAGTCTGCCATTGCGTACAAAGATATTGCATAGTCACTATCAACAGAAATTCTTCTACGTCACACTATCATACATATATACTAATCCACGTCAAGTGAACCGAGCAACTAATATACCAAGGTGCAAGTGAACCAAGCAACTAATATGCAATATTTTGATTCAGTCATCCACGTCACACTATCATACATATATACTAATCCGTTAACAAAATTAAAACCTAAAAAAACTAATTCTATATGGTATACCAACACAGGAGGTGTGGAACTGAGGTCGAAAAAAATGTACTCTTATTGTGGGAGCTTTATTTGATTAGATCAAAAATAAAAATGAAAGAAATGAATTGAGAGTCTCTTGTTTTCATTCCATCTTCGCATACAGCGATTTGAGCATTTCCACAATAATGGTGCAAGTGCACCTTGGTGCGTAGAATGACTAGAACCCGCTCCGACACCTACCTTATGACAAACTTTTCTTATTTGGACATATTTTACCTTCATGCATGTTCCAGCAGAATTCAGATTAATTATATTTCCAGTCTTGCTCTTTTGCAAACGAGAAAGAGCACAAAAGATGATGGAATCTCGATATGCCCGTAACCATTGCCAAATTGGCAGAACCGGGCCTGGGCCCAAGCCCAACAAAATTATGCTTTGGGCCCCCAAATTTAAGGGCCTAAAAAAAATCCAAGCATATATATATATATATATATATATATATATATATATATATA
>NW_004443406.1:11451-13106 GCF_000184155.1 Fragaria vesca subsp. vesca
GAACTACCGGTTCTATTTTTGAACTACCGATTCATTAGGTACATGTTATTTCAAATTATAATCATGTAGCAATTGATGATATTAAGTCCATGCTACTAATTTAGCATAGTGA
This sequence comes from Fragaria vesca subsp. vesca, assembly GCF_000184155.1. Lineage (NCBI taxonomy): Eukaryota > Viridiplantae > Streptophyta > Magnoliopsida > Rosales > Rosaceae > Fragaria > Fragaria vesca. The sequence continues at coordinate 11,564 of NW_004443406.1, forward strand.
GTATGTCACGTAACTATGTGTAAATGCTTCTGGTAATTAACTACACATTAAATATGGTGAATATATTAACAACAGCCATTATGAAAAAATATTTGGAGAGTCTTATAGACATACATAATGACTAGGTATGAAAAACCAGTGTCATTAGATTATTTTCCTTTTGTTTGATTCTGCTGGACCAAAGGAATTGACTGTAATTAAAGTGAAATAAACAAACCTAGCCTCTACATACTTTACAAGCCTACGGGGCATTTCTGAGAGGTATGTTGGGCTTTTAGGTCCCATAGAGGGAGAGTAGGCCTACTGGGCTAAGAATTGTCTACCAAGAAATGCAATGTTATTAATCAACCCTTTCGGTAACTCCAATTGTATACGACCAGGTAAGCCGAGGCTCACTTAAGTACACATCCTCAAAAGTACTTGCCTAGACATCGCATCCAACTGGGTGAGCCTAGTTTGAGAAGAATTATAATCATTGTATAGACTCATGGCGACACATGGCGAGCTTCTGTGCTAGCCTTGTAGCTTGCATCAAGCTTCTGGCTCAATTTCGTGCATATACAGACTTGATTTAAGCTTCTGACTTAACATCATTAATATTCACCAATATAACATAAACCAATGCAATATATGTTATTAAATTGTTACAGACAAACTTAATGTGAAAGAAATTATATGAAACCGAAATAAATTAAATTATAACGGAAACAATTTAATTCTCATTGACATAATGTATATGCAATACAATTGGTATTTACTAAACCAATAAATGTCAACACCGTAGCGGTTACGTGCAAAATAAATTCATTTGTATCATTAATTGCTTCCGGTAAAATGCGTTATTACATCCCCATAACAATTCATATAAATGATAACATAATTGAGAATTGATTAAATAAAACTGACGCAATTTGAATTTAGAAATTAACCGACATTTAATATATGACATAAATTACTAAATAAATATTATTTATGCTGCGGTTAAGTACCAAAGGCAATGAGTTCAAATCTCATTAATGCTTCTAGCATTACACATAAGTATTAAATTGGATAAATGCATCTGGCATAACATTTATGTAATAATCGCGTAATTAAACCCTAATGCTTCAAGCACAATTTATGGGGTTATAAATGTGTAATTGCTTCTGGCATTGTACCCTCATAAACGTCAAATTGAAATGAATATGATTCTTATTCGTAATTGACATTAAATTAGGATCCGACATAAAATCAATAGTAATTATCATTTATGTAGCGGTTATGGGTTTAAATCCCATTAATGCTTATGACATTATGTATTACTATATTAGTAATAAATGAGGTAAATGCTACTGGCATAACGTTTATATATTAATTTGAGTAATAATTCCGCCCTTTACGCTTCTAGCATAATTGATTATGATGGACATAATTTCAGCAATTATTGCGTAGATGTAACGTCTAGTATAAACGACCAAATTAATGGTTGCATGCGTTACTTCTGGAACGCATTCATGTACTCGAATTTACACATAAATAACATAATCAGTGCTACGCGACGTTA
>NW_004443406.1:13921-24432 GCF_000184155.1 Fragaria vesca subsp. vesca
TTTTATTATATAAACCAAAATAGATGAATAATATAAATTTGGTGGTTCATGCATCAAAGGAGAATATTTTACATGCGATCACAAATCAATAAGCATGCATATACAAATTTCAAAATTATAAACGGAATATGGTTCATGCTTCATGATGATTTGTTCATATAATCAAGGATTGAAAACATGCATTAAAATTAGAATATAGAAAACATTACTTGATGTAGAATGAATGGATCTTCATTCTAATTGTGCAGAGCTGAGAAGGTTGTTCATACATAGCTTCTCAGTCAATCCAATAGCTTATTTGTGATCAATGTCACAAAGTAGCAGATTGAATGATATATGCTCCTTCTTCAACAATCTTCGAAATTTTCCATGCTGCATAAAACTATCTCAGTGTTAGAACTATTCGTGCTGATAACGTGTTGTAAAACAAAAGGAATAGATTGAGAAAGGAGAGAAACAACCAAGAGAATGAGAGAATATGTCAATATTATTGAGTAGGGAACCATCTCTTATATAGAGATGAGACCATGACATAAATTACAATAACAACCCTAGTCGGCTAATTACAAGAATGCCCACTAAGTAATAACTATTTATAACAGTTCATTATTTTTCAGCTTTAATATTTGGAATTCTGAGATTCTGCATCAGTTAGTTTTTATCTGAAAACCGTATAGTTTTGTTTGGAATTTGAAGTTGGTTTCTTCATAAGAATTGTAATAGACATCTTAAGGTTCGTTCCAGAATTTTGAATCACTTGAAAACGATTTATGTAAATTAAATTATGATTTTTCAAAGTTTAAGGTTTGCATCAAGAAATTCTGCAGATCAGTGTTTCTAAGATTTTGGACCGGTTACCTTCTTTCGAAAAACTGTACAAATTGATTAGTTGTTTTCACTTGGTGTCTTTATCAAAGTTACAGTAGATATCTTAAAGATCAACTGAGAGTTAGAATCTCATGAAAATAAGTTTTCTAGAATTAGTTATGAATTTTCAAAGTTATAGCACTGCTGCATATTTTTCTGAAACATCAAACTATCCTTGGTTTGTATTCCTATCGTATTTTATATTTATTTTTCCCAGTCACACCTTTGACTCAAGAAAAAAAAATATATACATTCAGGTCAGGGTTTGACAGTTTTCGATCTGGATGGGTAGCGTACGGGGTCTTACAAAGGCTTCATGGGCCAGGGCTTTGTAATCCGCTAGGTAATGGGCTTTCGCCTCATGATCAAAGGGCTTGTACCTGGGTTTGGGCTTTTTCTTGGGTCTGGGTGTGCAGCCCACATGAGGTACCTATCTTATATTTCATAATTCATTTCTTTTACTTGTTATTTTGGGCTTCAGTTTTTTAGCCCATGTCACCCTTGTGGTGTATTTTTATCCCTATGTGGATTATTCTGGCTTGGTCCAACATGGGAGGACTCGGTTCCTCATACCGGTGTCAATCGGTCCTAATTCTTTCCAGATATTTGGTCACCCAACTCCAAAACAACCCATCAACTACCATTGTGTACCTTCATGTGAACTTGTGTGGCTGCACGCTTAAAGTGTAATTTCACACTTACCTATTAGATTATGGGTGCTCACGCGTGGGTTCATCAGCCCTTATTTTCGTTGGTTACGGTTCTTGGATATGTTTATCAGTCCTCTCTCGTCAGCCTCTTCACTTCCATGACTGGGGTCTCAATTGTAGATTGTATAGTGTTGTTATGAGGGAGCTATTCCTATGTGTAGTGGTTTTCTATATTATTTGTGTATTGGGATTTGATAGGCATCAGTTACTCGGGCATCAACGCTCTGATTCAGCACTCCTCATTATCTCACGGTTGCTAGTGGTGATGGCAACAACAATGCTAGCATGCTTGGGTGGTGGGTGTGGTAGATTAGCTAGTTGGTATTGTTGCATTTTCTTATTTTCTTGTAGGAAATTCGGTCCATAGATTAGCGAGCTATTGGTCACCTCTCACTCTTTCTACCTTGATCGAGTTGGAGACTCATGTTCTTTATTTTTAGTAGTTTTTCGGTTCGCGTTTGCGAGTGTTGTAATTAGATTTGTTCAGTGATTAATAAATTATTCATTTCTCTCCAAAAAAGAACAACTACTTTGAAGTCATCAGAAAACACAATTGTTTTTGAGATGATGGACTTTTCTTTTAAATGTTTCCTTTCAAAGTTTTCAAACCATGGGAACTTTTCCTTCATTTGAATCTTCTTTGTCTGATTGTCCTAAATTTGCAATCTAAATTATTAGCCCTTGAGACACTGTGCATGCCTACATTCAAAGTTTTCAAACCATGGAACTTTTCCTTCATTTGAATCTTCTCTGTCTGATTGTCCTAATTTGCAATCTAGATTATTAGCCCTTGAGACACTGTCCATGCAAATATGCTTGATGCTAGTCATGCTACTAAACAGAAAGGTACATACATATGTCCAAATATTGTCAAGAGCGAGATACATCGATCTCTTGGTTCAGGAGTGACACTAATTATTCCGCATTACTATGACCTAAAGACTACAATATTTATAGAGATCTGAAGACTACGTAGTATCAGAAGAACTAGTCCATGGTGCATCTGATGAACATGAGGCTGTGACTTCCACTTGGGGAGCTCCCTTGTGCATTGTGATCAATCTGGTCTCTCAAGGCTCTTAACTTCAATTTTTTCATCACAGATACTTGGATCCAGATCGAACAACTTCATCCACAGCGATCCGCCCTTCAAGCATGCTCACTACTGCAGACATGACAGGCCTAAGTGCAGCTATTGGATTATTGGCGCACAGTAGAGCTACTTTGATGGTTCTAATCGCCTCATATCTTCAATTTAACCTGTGCATGTTTGCATATTTGATCAAAAGTGAAAGGACCCCTTCAGAGCTAAGGGACCCTTTTAGTACTATTCCAAATTCAAATTCATACATTATTATTGATCTGCTCCTCTCTCTAGACATAGAAATCAAAGAAGACTTGGAGACTAGTGTCAACCAGGCATTCTAAATCCAGAGGAAAATGAAGAGGAGCTTCAATTAGTACTAGATCAATTAATAGACGACCATCCAGCGTGGTTAAGGGATAGATGGCTAGTTCAATTAAGGTGAAGCTTCGTCAGTACAGAGTTCTCGAGTCATCAAGTAATTAATGAGGAGATAGATCAATCATGCACTACAAACATTTTCTTCACTATTGCTAAGTATATTTTGTTGTTGAGTCAAAACATCAGGGCTGTCGATTGATCGACAACCCCTGTCTAACGAATAACAATGTTAACTTGGGGGTTCAAATAGAACCATCAATCTGTATACATGGAACTGAATCGAAGGAGAGAAAGGTGAATCTAATCCCTAAAAGAATAAGCAAATGATAGAACCAAAGGGGAACATATTTACAGAAGTTAGTATGGGAATGAAACTTGCCAAGGTAGGAGTATAAAGGGAAGCAAAAACTGTAACTCAGATCCTATAAGCATAAATTTGAACTTTAGAACATAAGCTCTTGGACTACTCTAAATATCTAATTAATCTATGAAAATTCTTTTATGCACGACGTGTAAATATATAAACTGTGCAATCTTAACCATTCATAAAGTTGGTACTTTTCAAAAGAAACAGAGAACATGAAGTTGACTGTTTACAACAATGGAGGCATGGTCGGCCTTGGCTCCCTCTGTAAAAGGTCCAGTATTCTGGTCAACTATGGAGACATACAACTTTGTCCGCGGAAACAACACAGAGTCCTACACGATGTGCTACGTTGGAGAAGAAATGTTCTAATACGAAAACACGATAGTGTGACATGGTCGTTTGTTAATCTTCAATTTTAACTTGAATAAACTTTATAGAGATCTGACGACGTAGTAGTATCAGAAGAACCAGTCCATTGTGCATCTGATGAACACACAAGGTTGTGACTTCCACTTGGTGAGCTTCCTTGTGCATTCTGCTCAGACAGGCTTTCGAAGGCTCTTAACCTCGTCATTTCATCACCATGGATACTTGGATCCAAAGCCACCTTATCCATTGGGGTTCGCCCTTCAAGCATACTCACTACTGCAGACATGATTCGCCTGAGTGCAGCTGTTGGATTGGCGCACAGTAGAGCTACTTTGATAATTCTAAGCGCCTCTTTCTTATTGAAATCGGATCCCAACCTCGGATCCACCAGCTCCAGTAAGTTCCCTTTTTGATGCAAAACATGGGCCTAAAGATAAGCGGAGAAAATGAGTGGATGATCACAAACTAGTTACATGTATATGTAGTGAAAGAGTTTTTGAATCAAGATTATTTATCTTACCCAATCCATAAGACATTGAATGTTCTCATTGGATCCATATTTCATGTTGTTCGATCTTTCCTGAAATAGTTTCTAGTGCAACAACTCCAAAACTGTAGATATCTGCCTTATAGGTCAAACAACCCCATAACGCATATTCTGGTGCCATGTATCCTCTGCACGACAATGAAATTTTGTTTTCACTGACGATAGTCACTCTAATACAAAGATTTTGCCCATAAAATTATAAATCCAAAATGGGATCATTCCCCAAATAGAAATGAAATTAAGGTATCAACACTATATCAGACATCATTACATGTAAATTACATATTTTGTTGTCATTGCAGCATGCATTTCTGCAGTCAATAGCAGTTACCAACTTACTGTAACTAACTGAAAATTTCAAATATTTTACTCAGAAAAAGATTATAAGTTATCATGTTTGTGTCGGAATTATCAAGATTTTAAAGACAGAGAAAACTGAGTGGAAAATGGCTTAAGCAAAATTAGCCTCAGCAATGAAGTTGATATATATATATGACAGAAGCTTACATAGTTCCAGCAACCCTCGTGCTAATGTGAGTGTTCTCCTCTTCGTCAAGCTTGGCCAAACCAAAGTCCGAGATCTTAGCATTGAGGTCTTGGTCCAGTAACACATTAGTAGTTTTGATGTCTCTATGTACAACCTTCACCGCCGATTCCTCGTGCAGATAAGCCAGACCATTTGCTATGCCTACGCATATTTTCTGCCTTGTAGGCCAGTCCAAGTTTAGGAGATCATCCTCTGGACCTGCAATTGCATACCTTATTATTAGATCACTTCAGAATCTTTGAATGCATGACTTCAGGATTAATTTGTTCCTAAATTAGATAAGCTTACCGTACAAAGCGCGAGCAAGGCTATTGTTTTCCATGTACTCATATACCAACAATAACTGGTTTGCTTCAATACAACATCCATACATTCTAACCAGATTTGGATGCTGCAAGCAAGAGATCATCCCGATTTCGTTCACAAATTCACGATTTCCCTGCTTTGATTTTGAGGATAGTTGCTTAACTGCAATTATAGTACCATCCAATAGTACACCCTGCATTAAGCATAGTGAACTAGTTTTCATTCCTGATAAAATTAGGCCATATTATTTAGACATGAAAAAGACTTAAAAGTAGAAGGAAAAAGATAACAGGATAGCTGTTGTATTATACCTTGTAGACGGACCCAAAACCACTTCTCCAATTTTGTTTATAGGATCAAAGTTATTGGTGGCAGTTTTCATTTGCCTCAAGGTGAAAATACCAGCTGTCTGTAGATCCTCTCAGAACTGTCAAAAAACCCAAGTTAGTTAGGATAATCAGTAATGTCTGTGAAAATTGATAAAATTTCTTCGACATAGTATCTGAGTGTGTGTTTCCTAGTTCACATGGAACTTGAAAGAATAAGGCCAACGTGACATATGAAATTGGCATATATAGTAGATTTGCAGCACCTTCTTCCCTTGATGTCTGACTATCCCCCAGACAGCCTTTCCACCACAGAATGCCAAAAGTTAAGAACAAAAGGCACAAAACTGAAGCTCCAACCACCATATACATCTCTCCTTTGCTATCATGAGTTTTAGGAGGCTTGAACTCTACAGAAAGAAAGAAAAAAAATATCTTAAAAGCTGGAAACAGATGCAGTAACTAAAATTAAGAATAAGTTGCACATAGTACTCTTGTTCTATGATAATCTGGATACTTAAATTATACCATCTTCGTCTATATTTTCCAATCTATTGCAATGAAAATATAAATTTTTCCCTTGGTTCCTTTTCTGTTCTGAATGAGTACAAAACAAATGGATTGTAAAATGTAAAGCGTCGAATAATGTTCTTAAAAACAGATTTGAAAAGTTTGCATGCAATTCAGAATATTACCAGGCTCTATAGAAATGGCTGATATAAGGGGACCATAGATTCCTCGTCTAGGGGATGCTGTTGTGCCTTTTCCAGACCAATGAAACCGAATCTCTAGAGATTTGTTTGTAACTTGAACTGCTTTTGTGTCCACTATGACTACCTTATCAACCCCTTGTGCTGCTTTTACAATGTCAAAATCCTTCAATACAAGTTTCTCCTGTAACAAATGTTATCAATGAGAAACATTGTGTCAGCATTAAGACTCCATCAACTGTATGATTCAGTACCTGAATATATACATCAAATATCCGTCTTCCAACACTTTGATAAGATTTATTGCCTCGGATTATTATCTCCGCAAAGTGAAGGCTCACAGTATAGTTTCCTTCTGCTAAGCAGTTTGCATAATATGTGAGAGAGAGAGGACTGAGGCGAGCATGAGTGTACAACTCAGAGTTTATCATTCCAAGTATTGATACATTATTTGCTATGTAGTCATAAGAGGTGATGTTAGTATCCCAGAAAAATCCCGTGCTACTGGTTCCCCAGTTAGGTCTCACCTGGATAAATTTTGCTCCACCTCCAAGATCTGTATCATCTTCAAATTTAACTCCACCAATCGTGGTCGCCTCTCCACCACAATTTATATGCAATGAGTACTGAACTGTTGAGTAACAGTAGATAAATGAAAACTCATAGTAGAGAAAAAAATTGAGTGGATAAATGATATCGATTAGTATCAGAAACCATTTACTCTAGGTCATCTGGAAGTTAACTACTGAATTTGTACAAAGTATTTACAAAATTAAATAATTATAAAGCTAACCATCATTTGGTTCCAATCTATTCAATCAGATTTGATTCTCAGAGATGTATTGTTACCTTCTGTACATGGATTTTTCTCCAGGCAAGCTCCAGATAATCTAGATTCGTGATGCATAATAATCAGCTTATGTATAAGTCCATGAAGTGAATATAAAAGGATAAAAAATTGCTTCATCTTTGAAGACTAATAAGTATGAAGCTTACGAGTTGTTTCGTGCAGAAGAGCTTCTGAAAACGTTCCTGATACATGTCAAATCAGTTGAAACAGAAAAATTAGAGGTGGATGAAGACTATATATAGTGTGTGCTTAGTATGCCAACCCCACAGAAAACAGTTCTTACAGGTATTCGCTGCATGTAGGTGGCTCAGAGTCCTTGGAAAAATTATTGTAAGAAACATCTATCTGGCTGCACACAAATATGATAAAATTCTAAGCGAGTATAAATCCACTGAAAAGTCCGTGTTAGAATATTGATAAATGTTCATTTACATGATTAAGAAGATTAGTTAATGACAGTAAATCATAGTGATTTAAATGCTTCAAACAGTTCATTTGGAAAGAAAAAAAACATACACTAAAATATTCTGTCAAACTTTTTAGAAGAAAGTTAAAAAAATTGTTAATAATAATAGAATTGTCTACTAGATACTTCAAAAAAATGTAAAAAACAACTAAAAAACAAAACAAATTAATTTAGGATAGAAGACATACTAGCGGTTATCTTTGCTCTTGATCCATTGTGGAATAGAACCAGTGAGCAAGTTGCTAGTCAGATACCTATTCCAAAACAAATAACAGTCACATTTTGTTGAACTACAAATTAAAGGTTGGTTACATGGGATAAATCTATGCTTATGTAGATGTGAAGATAGTGCGTGCAGAGGAGGCCCCCAGCATTATGAGGTAAGCTGGCATGACATATATGAAATTCACATTTCTTACAAGTACTACAAATTGTCTGGATCCAGAACCATAGCTTCAACATCAGGAAAGCTTCCTTCCAATCTGTTGAAGCTGAGATCTCTGTAAGATAATGGATGTTATAAGAACCGAAAGCATACTGTATTGAACCTTAACTGAGAAGATGAACTGTTTATCAAATTGATATCGAGAATGCATACTGAATGTGTCTTATGTACTTGAATGAGTAGTAGAATATAAAGATTAAGAAGAGGAGTAAATTACAATATATTCAATACTTGCATTGCTTTTAAATCAGGAATAGGTCCAGATAAATTACAGCTCCTTAGCATTCTGCAGTATAACTCAATATTAGCATAGTTGCAGATAAACATGGACTAGTCTAAAACTACAGACGGAAATACAACATGTTTTAGACTCACAATCTTCTCATGATTTTCATATTAGTTAGGTTTGGAAATACTGAACCCCCTCCGTTTAAGTCGCTGATCCTTCTGCATCAATTGCATCATAAATAACTGTTAGGCGAAACTAATCCCTTTGATACGTAGCTATAGTGTCAAATATGATGTAGAATATGGTTTTCAGTGTAACTATACTGTTACTGCAACGAAGAGCTGGGTGTGGAACTCACAATTCTGTTAAATTACTCAAGACAGAAATGCTAGACGGAATGGGGCCTTGTAGAACACTAGCTTGGATCTCTCTGTGAAGAATTCAACATGGATAGAGATTACACCAATTCTATAATTTCTGAATGATATTATAATATCAAAAAAGCACCTACAATTTCTTAAGTTGACTCCAACTCGGAAGAAGTCGGGAAGTTGTGAAGTTGTTACTGCTAATCCTCCTGTATAAGATGATATTTCATTAAATGACAGCTGAACATGTCTTAAGAAAAATTGCAAGTCATAATGTGAGTGTCACTTACAATTCTATTAATTTGGTCAGATTTGTGAGATCCACTGATAAGACTCCTGTGAGATTGTTTGCACTAATGATGCTGCAGATCGATACCAGTGCCAACTTATCAGTTACTCACTTTGACAAGCTATTCGATATTTTTCAAATCAATAATTAAACGTAAAAAAATAAAAAAATAAATAAAAAACTGATGATGGATGAAAAGGAGGAGCTTACAGAATCTGCAAGTTGACCAACTTCCCAATCTCAGGAGGAACAGTTCCAGAAAACATCTTTGTCTCTAGACTCCTGAAATAATATTGTTTTATCAAAGCAGGCCAAACCGAATGAAAATCAAGATCTGACAAACACAAAAAGGTAATTTACATAGATAATGGAAGAGCATATACAAGATTCTTAGAGTGGTAATGTTTCCTAGGAAGGCAGGGATTGGTCCAGATAAGTTGTTCACACTGAGGGACCTGCAGTTTACTCATTGTCTTAGTTCAATATATAGGCCACTCTTAGCTAAACTTGAATATGAAGTTATTAAGAAGTGCATTTACATTAATTCCAACTTTGTAGAAGCCCATTCACTCGGTATATTACCACTGATGAAGTTCCTTGAGAAATCGCTGTAGAGAACAGAAAAGATATTACTAATAACATTAGCAATCTAGAAAAATCAAACATCAATTAGCAACGTATTACATTTCAAAATCCTTACATTTGCATGTGTAAGGTAAGGTAACTTTGCAATAGATGGTGGAAGTACACCAGCAAGATCTTGCCCTTTAAGAAAACTGCATTAGAAAAATGTCAGAGCTAACTGATGATAAAATTCAAACTATGCGTGAAAATGGAGTCATGGTGCCTTGCATATCAATATCATTCTCATAAACAAAGGGATTCTCGTAAACTGGAAAGGAAAGAAGAGAAAGAAAAAGCAGATATACCTAAATACTTACTCATACACTTGTTGTGCATAAAAAACCAGCAAGATATTATATAGGAAGTAATGGGAAACACACATATCATCAATAGGCCTCAAAATTGCACCAACGTATTAACGTACATGTTGATAACATGGCATGAGCCATCAGGGAAGGAGCAGTTGCAAGTGAGTGTGTTGTTAAATCGAGTGTTAGCAGATTTTGGGGTAGTCCAGCTTGTGTGGGTTGTGTCATTCAAGCACGGGTCTACGCTAAAGTTCCAGTCCTCTTTTCTTAATTGTGTAGCAATTTCTCGTAGGGCTTGCACTGCAAACACAAATCCAACCTTCTCAATCCCACTATCTAGGGTAACTTCCAAACATCTAATTTCTTTTTCCTTTCAAAATATGAAAATAAAAATAAAAATAAAATTAAACGAATGCCACAATTTTTTTTTTTTTTTTTTTTTTTAATGGAAATTGGAATTTAGACGGAAGAGACAGCCCAAAAATAATGTGATCCACAATAACCCAAACTAGCATACGAGTCCAACGCCAATTAAGCAACTACCATGAGAGAGTAATGGCCCAAGGTTTTCCACCTTGAAAGTTAGAACCATCAGACCTCAGGCGACTCAAGCCCTAGACTCCTAGAGTCACAAGCAACCTACAAATTAGGGACTTGCATTCGAACATTACCACTCAAACAAGTGTGTTGTCATCGCTATCAAGTTATTTTTGAAAAA
>NW_004443406.1:24452-45500 GCF_000184155.1 Fragaria vesca subsp. vesca
AGGCTGCCTTTAACTCATTAAGGTGCCTACGTCTGTGGGTTTTTGTTTTACTAATTGGATATATGTGTACCTTCAGTAGCAGGAAGACGAGTTGAAAGAGCTTCAACTTTGATTATGTCGTCTGATCCAAAGCTGCAGAGTACTACTAGTATCAGCACCAAGTTGAGGTTCATGATGGCGGTTTTCCGAACACTATTATCAGCAACAACTCCAACTCTTAACTTCCATCTTCATTTTCTTCTTACATCGACTTAATCCGACCAACGTAAGTAACCCCTAGCCTGCACTATAGCATTGCTAGCTATAGCTATAGCTCGTCGGTTTTTATAGTGAATCATGATCTATATCATCTCCAGCAAGTAGACATATATAATACGTATAAATGATTATATAAATGAAGCTAGAGACCCGGCCCGTAGCGTAGACGTCCGGGACTTATGGATCAAGGTGACTTTCCTATATATAGTCATCCATGCATATATATATATATATATGAGTCAAACCTAGAGTCGGAGACTTGGACTGATTTGGTTTCCAGTTCAGTTCTACTGAGGTGTGCTGGTCGATCTCGATCCGTGGATTAGGAAACAATTCACAGAGAAAGACCGACACTGGCTACTTGTAATACGCAGACTTTAAAGGTCCTAGAGGGGTGAATAGGCCTTTTTTTGAATTTTCATTTACTTCTGTATCTGAGGATAGCAATCACTTGTGCTATCCCAGATTCACAGGATACGAGTTTGCAGAAAGTAAATTGCAACAAATAAAGAAACAACACATGATGTTTTTTTACTCGCAGAAACCCTGAATGCAGGGAGAAAAACTGCATGTCTCTAACTCTTGAGAGACAAAACTTTCCACTATGTTGAAGTAACTTCTTACAAGAATAATAGTTCTAGTGATACACTACCATAGTGCTATCCTTCCTAGTCCCGAACTAGTCTAGACTTATTCCCTCTCTTATTTCTAAGCTCTTATAACATGGAACACTTTCAGAAGTCTTGTTCGTGAATTCAACTAACCACTAGCTGATTCAACCTTGAACGCTTCTTGGGTTGGTTGCACTACACATCCCTCATGGTATGCAACATGATATGAGTTTATGAAAGAAGTTTTGAGTTCAAGCTCTAAGGTTTACAGTCACGAAAAAGACTTAGAGCAGCATGAACAATGCAAGCTAAAACTAGACTCAACAAAGAAAATTCAATAAGGCAGTTTTCAACAACCATTGAGCAAAGCCAAAGCTATAGATATATATAGGCAGACAAGACATCAAAGATGATGCAAGCTGACCTCAACAAGTTTCAGAAAGGTTTAGACAGAAGTGTTTGGCTCCCATACTGAAAGTGATGTGTCCAAAAAAGAGATGACACAAGCAATCTCAATAAGACAAAGAAACCTTTCCTAAAACATGAACGATTCAAAGCAAGGAGCAAAGGGGCTTCAAACCCTCTTACTCAGTCCATCAGTGGACCTTGACACAGCCGATAGCGACTGGTCTTTGAACCATACATGGACCAGCTATGCATAGGATAACGTATCATGAAATCCTAGCTGGAGCCTTGAGCATCAAACCATTTGGTCAGGGGTTGGCATAAACAAAAGATCTCAACCCTTAGACTGGTTTGAGTGCCAAGGCACTTCCCACAAACTCAGTTGTCCATTTGAATTTGAAAGCCTTATTAAACTAATATAACAGACTCTGAAACTCAGGACAGCAAGAGACTCAGTACTAGGATAGCAAGCGAAGCTGCTAACCTTTGTGAAAAACAATGATATGCAGATGCATGTTTTACCTGAAACCATAAGGGATGGTAGTGGCACTTGTTCTTGATCAAATAATAGTGTCTTCAAAGTGTTTTGTAGGATAAAATGATTGCCAACTATCTTTATACCTTCAGACTTTACACAAATAGTTATTACTAATTCACTTCTTATTTTCAATAGATTTTACGTTAAAATATATACTGTGTTCAGCGTGTCATTTAGGTACTAGACTAATAAAATGTTAAGCTCACGACCAGTAAATACTAAAACTAAATTTCGTGTTCATCATTAGAACTGAGGAAGACACATGCATTCTGAAAAGTATCTAAATTGCAAGTCGCAATATGTTATAACTTTAACATAAGAAATACTCATAAATCATATAAAATTGAATTACTTTTTTGTTTTCTGAAAATTGAGAAGAGAGGTGCTTATCATGAAAACTGGAAAAAGAAACCTGCAATGAAAATTGAGCTGTACATGCGAGTCAATCCAGGCAATCCTCCATGGAGTAGAAAACAATTAAGATAGAAGAGACGACTCTTGAAAGCTTGGTACGTACGTAGGCTATGCGAGATTGCATAGTCATTACTCATTAACTCATTACTAATTAGGAAAGTAAATGAGTTGCAAGTGATGATTTATTAATCACTAAGGTGCTATTCATGTCAGAAACGGAGGTATATTTATTTATTTATTTTCGATGATAAACGACTTAAATCACGTGTCTAAATTTATATGGGTCTACCGGTCTACCTCGATCAGGGAACTTTTTTGTTGTGCGTGTGGGAACTTTCCTTCCATTTGAATCTTCTTTGTCTGAATTGCTCTAAGCTTGCATTCTATATTAATCGCGACTAGCTACTGCATTTATAGGGATATGAAGACGTAGTGGTACCAGAAGAACCGGTCCATGGTGCATCTGATGAACGCATGAGGCTATGACTTCCACTTGGGGAGCTGATCCATGGTGCATTGTGATCAAACTGGTTTCTCAAGGCTCTTAACTTCGTCATTTCATCAGCATAGATATTTGGATCCAGAACAACGTCATCCACAACGATCCGCCCTTCAAGCATTCTCACTACTGTAGACATGACAGGCCTAAGTGCAGCTGTTGGATTGGCGCACAGCAGAGCTACTTTGATGGTTCTAATCGCCTCTTTCTTATTGAAATTGGACCCCAACCTCGGATCCAGCAGCTCCAGTAAGTCCCCTTTTGGTTGCAAAACAAGAGCCTAAAAATAAGCAGAGAAAATGAGCGCATGGATGATCACAAACCAGTTACATATATATATATATATATATATATATATATATATATATATATATAATAGAATTTTTGAATGAAGATTATTTATCTTACCCAATCCATAAGATATTGAATATTCTCATTCGGTCGATATTTCATGTTGTTCTTTCCTGCAACAGTTTCTAATGCAGCAACTCTAAAACTGTAGACATCTGCTTTATAGGTCAAACAACCCCATAACACATATTCCGGTGCCATGTATCCTCTGCACAACAATTAATTTTTGTTTTCACAGACAAATTATCACAGAGTTTTCTCACAAAAATAGATATGAAATGTATCAACACTATATAAGCAAGATATATATTACTTGTAAATCACACATTATGGGCTTTCAACATGCCAGTTCTGCAGTCAATTTGAGCTACTAATAATTTACTATCACTAACTGACAACTTCATTGTATGGAGACAGATTAGTTATCAATTTTTTGTGCATCTAAGTCTTTTTAGACAGAATGTTAGCGGAAATTAGATTCTCAAGTGAAGATTATGGAAAATATATATACAACAGAAGCTTACATAGTTCCAGCAATCCAGGTGCTTATGTGAGTGTTCTCCTCTTCATCAAGCTTGGCCAAACCAAAGTCTGATATTTTAGCGTTGAGGTCTCGGTCCAGTAACACATTTGTAGTTTTGATGTCTATGTACAACCTTCACTGCCGATTCCTCATGCAAATAAGCCAAACCTTTCGCTATGCCTAGGCATATTTTCTGCCTCGTAGGCCAGTCCAATTTTAGGGGATCATCCTCTGGACCTGCAATTAACAGTCATATATACATACCTAATGTTGATCGGTAAACTTTAGCCCTACATCCCCAGCCAATAAGCAGATATATATTTGCTGGTGTTGTACAGCAGATCGATTAATACTAGTAATGCCCATCACTACAGTCACTGCTCTAATGAAGCAACTCCATACATACAGAAGCTAAATAGCTAGACTTTTGGATGACTTTACTTCCGGCCAAGTCTTTCATATCTTCAATTTAACCTGTGCATGTTTGCATTATTGATCAAAAGTGAAAGGACCCCTTCAGAGCTAAGGGACCCTTTTAGTACTATTCCAAATTCAAATTCATACATTATTATTGATCTGCTCCTCTCTCTAGACATAGAAATCAAAGAAGAGTTGGAGACTAGTCAACCAGGCATTCTAAATGCAGAGGAAAATGAAGAGGAGCTTCAATTAGTAGTAGACCAATTAATATACGACCATCCAGCATGGTTAAGGGATAGATGGCCAGCCAGTTCAATTAAGGTGAAGCTTCGTCAGTACAGAGTTCTTCGTCTGTACAGAGTTCTCGAGTCATCAAGTAATTAATGAGGAGATAGATCAATCATGCACTACAGACATTTTCTTCACTATTGCCAAGTATATTTTGTTGTTGATTCAAAACATCAGGGCTGTCGATTGATTGACAACCCCTGTATATCGAACAACAATGTTAACTTTGGGGTTCAAATAGAACCATCAATCTGTATACATGGAACTGAATTGAAGGAGAGAAAGGTGAATCTAATCCCTAAATGAATAAGCAAATGATAGAACCAAAGGGGAACATATTTACAGAAGTTAGTATGGGAATGAAACTTGTTAAGGTAGGAGTATAAAGGGAAGCAAAAACTGTAACTCAGATCCTATTAGCACAAATTTGAACTTTAGAACATAAGCTCTTGGACTACTCTAAATATCTAATTAATTTATGAAAATTCTTTTATGCACAACGTGTAAATATATAAACTGTGTAATCTTAATCTTAACCATTCATAAAATTAGTACTTTTTGAAAGAAACAGAGAACATGAAGTTGACTGTTTACAGGAATGGAGGCATGGTCGGCTTTGGCTCCATCTGTAAAAGGTCCAGTATTCTGGTCAACTCTGGAGACATACAACTTTGTCCACAGAAACAACACGGAGTCCTACACGATGTGCTACGTTGGAGAAGAAATGTTCTAATACGAAAACACGATACTATGACATGGTGGTTTGTTAATCTTGAATTTTAACTTGAATAAACTTTATAGAGATCTGAAGACGTAGTATCAGAAGAACGCACGAGGCTGTGACTTTCACTTGTTGAGCTAATCCCTTGTGCATTCTGCTCAGACAGGTTTTCAAAGGCTCTTAACCTCATCATTTCATCACCATGGATACTTGGATCCAAAGCCATTTCATCCACTGGGGTTCGCCCTTCAAGCATACTCACTACTGCAGACATGATAGGCCTGAGTGCAGCTGTTGGATTGGCGCACAGTAGAGCTACTTTGATAGTTCTAAGTGCCTCTTTCTTATTGAAATCGGATCCCAACCTCGGATCCACCAGCTCCAGTAAGTTCCCTTTTTGATGCAAAACATGGGCCTAAAGATAAGCAGAGAAAATGAATGGATGATCACAAACTAGTTACACGTACATGTAGTGAAAGAATTTTTGAATGAAGATTATTCATCTTACCCAATCCATAAGACATTGAATGTTCTCATTGGGTCGATATTTCATGTTGTTATTTCCTGAAACAGTTTCTAGTGCAACAACTCCAAAACTGTAGACATCTGCCTTGTAAGTCAAACAACCCCATAGCGCATATTCTGGTGCCATGTATCCTCTGCACAACAATTAAATTTTGATTTCACCGACGATAGTCACTCTAATACAAAGAGCTTGCCCATAAAATTATAAATCCAAAATGGGATCATTCCCCAAATAGAAATGAAATTAAGATATCAACACTATATCAGACATCATTACATGTAAATTACATATTTTGCTGTCATTGCAGCATGCATTTCTGCAGTCAATAGGAGTTACCAACTTACTATAACTAACTGAAAATTTCAAATATTTTACTCAGAAAAAGATTATAATTTTTCATGTTTGTGTCGGAATTATCAAGATTTTAAAGACAGAGAAAACTGAGTGGAAAATGGCTTAAACAAAATTAGCCTCAGAAATGAAGTTGATATATATGACAGAAGCTTACATAGTTCCAGCAACCCTGGTGCTAATGTGAGTGTTCTCCTCTTCGTCAAGCTTGGCCAAACCAAAGTCCGAGATCTTAGCATTGAGGTCTTGGTCCAGTAACACATTAGTAGTTTTGATGTCTCTATGTACAACCTTTACTGCCGATTCCTCGTGCAGATAAGCCAGACCTTTTGCTATGCCTACGCATATTTTCTGCCTTGTAGGCCAGTCCAAGTTTAGGAGATCATCCTCTGGACCTGCAATTGCATACCTTATTATTGGATCACTTTAGAACCTTTGAATGCATGACTTCAGGATTAATTTGTTCCTAAAATAGATAAGCTTACCGTACAAAGCGCGAGCAAGGCTATTGTTTTCCATGTACTCATATACCAACAATAACTGGTTTGCTTCAATACAACATCCATACATTCTAACCAGATTTGGATGCTGCAAGCAAGAGATCATCCCTATTTCGTTCACAAATTCACGATTTCCCTGCTTTGATTTTGAGGATAGTTGCTTAACTGCAATTACAGTGCCATCCAATAGTACACCCTGCATTAAGCATAGTGAACTAGTTTTCAGTCCTGATAAAATTAGGCCATATTATTTGTAAGATAACAGGATAACAGTTGTCTAATACCTTGTAGACGGACCCAAAACCACCTTCTCCAATTTTGTTTAAAGGATCAAAGTTATTAGTGGCAGCTTTCATTTGCCTCAAGGTGAAAAAACCAGTCTGTTGATCCAGTCCTCTCAGAACTGTCCAAAAAACCAAGTTAGGATAATGTCTGTGAAAATTGATAAAATGACATAATACCTGTGTCACATGGAACTTGAAAGAATAAGGCCAACGTGACATATGAAATTGGCATAGTAGATTTGCAGCACCTTCTTCCCTTGATGTATGACTATCGACCAGACAGCCTGGCAAGTTGCCTGTCCACCATAGGATTCCTAAAACAAGAAATACTAGGCATAGTGCTCCTACTACAAGCCCAATGACAATTTGAGTAGTTCCCTTATTACCAGCACTAGAGCAAGGTCTGAAATCTGCCAGTGTATCTATAAATTAGCTTTACCAGGATAAGATGATACGAAAATAAAGAAAAGAAACATGACCACAAAATGGAAAATGATAAGAAAAAGTGTAGAAGAGGTTGAGAAGTGTTCACTGGAGGCTTCATACAAAACCATCCTACAAGGATTAAAAGCAAATTCATTTCTTGACATGCATTGTAAGTAGTTGAATGACTCACCAGATTTCACTGAAATAGCAGAGACAAGGGGACCATAAACTCCTTTGTCAGGAATCCTGGTTGTCCCTTTACCCGCAAAATAGAATCGGATCTCTAAGACATTATTAGTCACACTTATATTTTGTCGTAGTACTACTGGAGTTTGAGCCAACTTGGCCTGATCTTCAATATTGAAGTCCTTCCACCATAGTTTATCCTGAGAAAAAGTTCTCAACATTAAATCTCTTTGCTCCTTTAATGAAACATATTCAACAACGTAACTAGCTACCTGAATATAGATATCAAATATGCGCCTCCCAAGACTTGTGAATGTTTGGTTATTTGTAAACTGTATCTCCGCGAAGTGCAGACTTAGAGTATAGTTACCATTTTCTAAGCAATAATGAAAATAAGCGAGTGAAATTGGAGCTCTGCGTGCTGTTGTATATAATTCCGAGTGATTCGAAGATGCCACAGATACAGAGTAACGTGAATTTTGGAAACCTTTGTCATCCATGAAGTCTCCGGTGCTACTAAATCCCCAATAATGATCATCATTGAAGAAATTCTCTGCAGCGTTACCTTCAATTCCTCCATCTCCTAGATACAGAATGCTTTCTTTGTTTTCTTTGACAGTGATGTCATTCCCACCACAATTTACATGCAAACAAGTCGAATCTGGCATAATATATCAAAAGGAATAATAAGTAAGAGCATCTGAACTCAACTTTGCGTAATAGAGTAGTGAAAGCAACAGTTAAAATTTATGTATTTACGACTAATCCATGACATTTAATCTCTGAACTCAACTTAGCCAGATTTTATTACTTTTGCAAGAAAGAACAATTAACTTTTTGATTACCATCTTATAACTGGGTTTACTTGTAGAGCACTGCATGGCAGTCGAGTCTATTTGAAAAAAAATAATAATTCAAACCACTTGGAATATAGGCTTACAGCGAGGACAAATCAAGCTCTTCAAGCACGGAAGACCTCTCTTTCTGTGACAAGTGAGTGAAATATGTTAGCAAAGATTGTACATCATTCAGATATTTAACATATTTACTTAGGATGGAAAGAACAGAAAGCAGCTCAGATGGAGAGAAATAGTGTCTTACAAGTTGCTCTCTGAGGAAGAGCTTCGAAACAAGTTCAGGTTTAGATTCCTAAGAACAGGAAAAGTGGTCAAACAACTATCAGTTAAATCCATAATTATTCACTAGAACGTATACTGACTCTTTTGCCTGACAAGCAGGTCGCTCAGGGCCTTGCCATGTGAAGTTATTGTACGATAGATCACTGCATAAACGCATAAATATTACTCTCTTTTTAAAGAAAGGATTCAAGCTACAAGTGATGATGTCCTAGAATTCCATTGAGTATTACCCAAAAAAAACAAAAAACAAAAAGAATTCCATTGAGTAATAAATACCCATGAGATAGTAAATTGCTTATATGAAAAGAGAAAAAGGAATAATATGACGCATCCAAAATGACATACACACTACTTCCATCTTTGAAGATCAAGTCTGGTATACTTCCACTCAGAGAGTTCCCGGTTAAGAATCTACAGGAAGCAGTAACTGATTTTAGAGTGTTATGTCAAAGTTATTACTAAAATATAAAAACATAAAATCAAAAGCTTATCAGACATTAACCTAAATAGTTAACTTGCATTTGGTTAATATTGTATGACTGTATAGTGTGAGCTATGAAATCAAAATATCCGAAACTTATGTAGGTGCATTTGTGTGCCCATGTATGTATCTCAGAAATTTTGTCCCTTTTCCCAGAAATATGTCTTGGCATTTTACAGAAACTTTCCACATGCCATTGATCCGGCAGTTAATAGAATGAAGTACAAATTTCTACTTACAGGAATTTCAATCGCTCTATGCTGATTGTGGTTGGAATTTCCCCTATCAACTTGTTAAAACTTACATCCCTGACATCATACAAAAACATAATCAAAATCCATTTATGGTCATGATAAATCACATGTAATCAATGGAAGGTTATCTTTGAAAGCTTTACTTACAGCATTGTCAGGTTCTGCAGTGTCCACATGTAAGGAGGGATCTTTCCAGAAATGTTACAGTTCCTCAGAATCCTAAATTACATAACGGAGTTGTATTAACAAACGTGTATTACATATAAAAGCATGTTCGCATAGCCGATAATACAAATACTAGACATACAATTTGATTAGGCCAGTCATGTTTTTCAGCATAGGAAAATCTTGCTCTGTTCCATTTATATCACTAATCCTCCTATATACATATGACACCACACAAGGAAAAAGAAAGGATTGATTAGTTCACTACAGAAAAAGAAAAGAAAAAAAGAATGAATCCCAAACAAAATTGAAAAATGCTTTCCACTTACAACTCAACTAAATTACTCAGGAGCGATATATTTGACGGGATAGGTCCACGAAGCCCACTGCCATGTATTTCTCTTCAAATTCAAATAACGAATAAACATTAAACATAAGAAATAAGTATGAAATTATAGGGCCACTTATAAAGAAAAAAAATGGCCTGAGTTGTATCAAAGGAAAAGATCTTACAATCTACTGAGTTGTTTCCAATTCTGTATAAAATCAGGTATAGTCCCATTGAAGTTGTTATCATTTATCCTACTGCATTGGACAATAAAATGGTATTACTTTGGCATGTAAACCACTTTTGCACATTATAAGAAAAGCAAATGCGGTAAAAACTTACAAATCTGTCAAATTTCTTAGACCAGCAAATGTGTTCGGTATATTTCCAGTCAAATAATTGGAGGACAGCCTCCTGAAATTACAATACCAAAGCAACAACAACATTTACCTATCATTGACCCTTCAGCAATGGTAACAGAGTATTGAGAAGGAAACACTCAAAGTTTTCCAGAAAAGAAAATGTTCCTTACAAACTTCCCAAGTTGATTAAACTCCCAAGCTCAGGAGGAACAACTCCAGAGAATTGATTTGCTTCAAGAGTCCTGCTTATTGCAGAACAAAAGAAAGATTGTTGATACAAGATATAGATGATGACAGTCGACGACCCAACCTAGTAGATCAATAACAGAGACAATCATAAAACTCACAGGTATGTTAGAGTGGTAATATTTCCCAACTCCACTGGAATCTCCCCTGATAAGCGATTTACAAGAAGAGAGCTGTGCACAGACCTTCTAATTAGTGCAGAACAAGAACAATGGACTCAAATATATGATCAAGAAAACTGATATTGCTTACATTGATGTTAACTGCATTGAACCCCATTCTGCTGGTATCGTACCACTGAGATAATTATAAGCCAAATCACTGCACGAAAATGAAGAAGGTTCAAGGCACTCAGCAATAAAACAGTTATTTTGAAATGTCATCAGACATCACTTTTCAAGTCTTGTACTTTATAAATGCTCTTACATTTCTCTAAGGTAAGGGAGTTTCACCAGTTGAGGTGAAAGTTTTCCAGGTAGACTAAACCTCTCGAGTACTCTGTCAGATTGAAATATATGAATTCAGATACTAAACAAGTAAGCAGAGAACAATATTAACAAGAAATAACAGAGATTGGTTTCAAATAATGAATAGTGGCAATCATTTACAATTATCTTCTCTTTGTGAGAAAATCCATCTTTTATTCGGTAATGATATTGGCAACTATACTAACCTCCAATAGACTAAGGTGAAGATCATCAATATTATCACTGTCAGAAATTTATATTAGCTGAGAACTTCTACCTCCAATGCCAAACCACTTTGTCACCTACCAGTAGATCAGTTTTAGCTGAGAACTTCTAGCACCTAGTAGATAAGGAAGGCCAAGGTAAGTTTTCACAATGCAAGGAGGTATTGCACTTCACTTTAGCCCATCAGAGGTCAGTATAGCTTACCCTATGAATTAGATACAAGAAGTTTATCAACCTCAATTGTTTTTTTTTTTTTCTTTCAGGTAAAGTTAATATCAAACCACCAGCCCGTATCCTGATGTGTAATCATGCATTGAATTGTAAAAGCATCTAGCAACAAGATGAGAGAAGAACTATACAGCTTTACGACGTGACAGACAGTGTTGTTGCATTCACATTTGATGCTACTCTCAGATGCCTCTGGCAGCTCGGCAGTTACCCCAACCAATTCAATTTGGCAAGAACCCCCATTGAACTTCCAATACTTAGCTCCCATTGTACGAGTAATTTCTTCCAGAGCATCAACTGTTCACAATCAAACACCATCACATATCAGTATATAGACTGAAAAGTGAATGGAGGCAAAACCAAGTTTAATTTTGATAATGCGGCACATAAAAGCACTTCATGTTGAATCAATATACAAAAGCACTTCATGTTGAATCAATATACAGCAATGTCAAAACACTGATGCCCAACTCAAAAAAATTGAAGCCTTTATCAGAATTCGGTTGCTACACACCAATAGTTACCATGACAGATAACTTTAAACGATAATCAGTGAAACTAATTGCAAAAGATCATAACTTTTATGCACAATACTTGGCCAAATAAGAAATTCTACCCAGCAAACAAACAAAACTATCTGATTCTTGGATCCGGCTCCTCTAAATTGAGAAGTATGTGAAGTTAATTAAATTTCATAAAATCTGTGCTCTCTATTTAATCTAATGGTTCCAAAATTGACACATCATTTCTCTACCAATTTATTGCTTTTTTGTAATTAAACCCTGGTTAACTTCTGTTAACTCTAAAAAGAAGAACTGAAATTTCTTGTGCTCAAGGGTTCGTAAGTTCGATCACTGGGATGAAACAAAGTCATGGTTTCACGAGACCTAATTTGATGAACACGTACTCAGACTTTTGTTTTTCTCTTCGAATGGGATGGATGGTTTCACATTGATCTACATAATATTGTATATGATTAACAAAACAAAAATATTTAAAAAAAAAACCCATAACCAAATAGTCATGGCGATAAACCAATTCCATAACCCAAAGATACTGTGATTTCTTAAGCTTTTGTAAGGTATCAATCTATAAATCGATAGATATGTAAAGATCTGAATTCCTTTAGGTTATTACAAGTAACTTAAAATGTCTACAATAATCGATCAAACACTCGCTGATTGATAAATATATATGTATATTGAAAGTGTTCATTTAGAGCAGTTAAACTTCTATTATGAATCTCTCTCAGACTCATTATCAATTCCACTTCAAATAAACATTGTATAAGAGCCCGAATCTTTATTGTACAGGATGATCGACTTGCATATAGATTTCTCAATAAACTTATCAATTAACACAACTGCGCGCAAGACGTTTATCCATAGATAGTGCACAACCATAGCAAACAGAAAGAAGGAATTGAATGCAAACAAGAACCCTGGAAATCCCTAAAAAAAAGAATAGAGTTAACGAAAGTTAACCGGGGTTTAGACAAAAAAAGAAATAAATTGGTAGAGAAATGATGTGTCAATTTTTAGAACCATTAGATTAAATAAAGAGCACATTTAATCTAAGATTCTGCATTTCACATTCTATAAAATAAAACAATAAGGGGAAAAGCACTATTCATATCTTTGATGAATTATGTTTTTGCCCCCAATTTTCGATGAATTGTGTTTTTGCCCCCAGTTGGTGAATGATCATTTTTGCCCTTTAATGTAATTTATTTACAACTCTACCATTATATTGATCAAGAAGACTGTGTTACCTCTTAATGTAAATTTATTTACAAATGTTCAATTGTTCTGATCAAAAAGACGTTTGTGTCCTTGAAAATTTTGTTACTTCTTTATTTTCCATTTTTTATTTGGTTGTGGGGTAAGAGGTGTCCATGGTGGGTTTTGGCAAGGGGAAGGCCATGATATGGTGGTGGAATTAAAAAAGGATGGTAGAGGCTGGGGTTTAGGGATGTCAATGGATTGGGTAGGATAAATGGATCAAAATATCATATCCATACCCTTTTACACTTCTCATCCATGTACCCGTCCCCATCCTCGTAATTAGATAATGGAGATTCCCCGTACCAGTACCCGTATCCGTACCTTTTGGGGATTACATTTCCATACCCGCCCTGATCCCCGTTAACATATGTATTAAATTATTATTTTTTTAAATACGAAATATAGAAGTATGAAATTAAAATTAAATTTCAAAAATAAATAAGTTTCATGCTTCAATCCAATAAAAATAAATATAAGTCTCGCTTAAAAAGAACAATATTGGTAAATGAATGTCTATGCATTCAACAAAAAAATCCACAATGCATGCATGGTTAATGCAACATAACAACTTGTTTATATAACTTTGCTTTAACCTAGGGTTTGCTCGTATGAGGTTTGGGTTTGGATTTGTTATATATTACTTTAATAAACAATTTTTTAGGGTAAAATTTCATTAAGAGGATAAAAAATATAATAAAAAGGAAGTTTCATTAAATATTTATTAAGAGAATTATTTTTTACATAAATATCTATTTATAAATTATATATAAATATATATAATAAATTATATAATTATATATAATAATATTTTTCCATCCTTAATGGGTGGGGATGGGGACGAATATCAAAATATCATACCCGTCCCGTACCCGATTTAAGAATCCGAATACAGAGGATACTCATCCCCGTTACCCATTTATCCTCGTATATTTTTCCCGTTAGGGTCGAATACCCGTGGGTACCCTATTCGCTGGGGATTATTGCCATCCTGACTAGGGTTGATGATGAATTTTGTGTAGGTGGCAGAATAGGAGGTGGTAGAATTGGAGGTGAGCGGTAGATTTTGCAGACATGGAGGCTATGATGTTGGTGGTAGATTTGGGGAAGATGAATGTGTTTGTGGAAAAATAGGGGAAGGCGTGGGAATCAGCAGTAGATTTAGAAAAGGTGGTGGCATGAGAGACGTGAGATGGGTATTGAATATTGTTCATTATCAAGAAATCCTAGCCCGCAGCAATGTGTGGGTGGTGTCTAAAGCACTGTTAAATATGTTTTATTTACTAGTGTAGTAATATACCATTTGACACACATAATTTGATGTATGATACTAAATTTATAACTTTCAACTATTTTATCTTTCTCATTGCATCAAATTAAAACTATGATATATAGGTCGAGTTCTATCTATTATTAGAACCGGAGACAAAAAGCGTGAATTTCGCCCTATGCATTCATAATATCTAATAATGACTAAAGATACTAGTTTAGACATGATATATAATGTCTACATAAATGATTTGACAACCATCCTACCACACGCATTAATTATATCAGGATTACAGCTATTGTGAAATTTCCGAGGGAATGTCCCTAGCTAGAAGATGTACTAATCGAGTCGGGCAATATGCCAAACTAGATTTCTTGAAAGTGTAAAGCGACAGTTACCATATATACACATATAAGTATGTTTAAGAGTTAGTAGCACCTAATTAGTATCCTTCTATAAGATTTTGACAAGAATTGGAAACAAAAGAGGAACTAAATAGAGATCGAGTCAGAGACTCAACTAAATACTGATCAACAAACATATATATAATGAAAATGAAATCTGAACTATAGATTTAGAAATTAATGTTCTAGCTAGTAGTATTGTACTTCATCCATTATTGTTGAGAAGTGGTAGAATTGGAGGTGAGCGGTGGATTTTGCAGACATGGAGGCTATGATGTTGGTGGTGGATTTGGGGAAGATGGATGTGTTTGTGGAAAAATAGGGAAAGGCGAGGGAATCGGTAGTAGATTTAGAAAAGGTGATGGCATGGGAAACGTGAGATGAGGATTGAACATTATTCATCATCAAGAAATCTTAACCCGCGGTAACGCGCGGATGATATGTAAAGCACTGTTAGACAGGTTTTATTTACTAGTGTAGTAATATACCATTTGAAACCAAGATTCCAAAGTAAGAAGCTTTACCTTCTTCAGTGGCAAGAGTCCCAGATTGTGCTTGAGATTTGATGGGTCCAATGCATATAAGAACAACAAACACAGTAACATAGCTAAACAAGACGAGTTTCTGACTATGGAGAACTTCTGCCATTCTTCCACACAAACCCTGTTGGCATTCCGATCTCTGTTTCATCTGCAAAGCTCTTTATAATAATATAATAATCCATTCAGTAAACTATTTAAATAGTTTCTCTCACATCTTAAACTAGCCGACCCTACGATTTTGTTAAAAGGAAAATGTACATTGATTAGTACGCGTTTTGATTCTACTCGAAGAATCCAAGTCTTTTGTAATTCTATATGGTCAGTCACATGCATGTAGTATACGGCACACACCTTTTTGGTCCCCCCTTGTTTAATAGTTTTCCTCATGAACTAATAATAAGCTACCACATACCCACATACTTTAATAATAAGCAATGTGAAAACCTGAAAAGAGAGTGCCAAGTTTTGACAATTCAAAGCTGTGAGTCAGTGAAACTGGGATTTGGCACAATCTTGACTAGTGTTTCTTCTTCTTTTTCTTACTAGTATAAATTCAAAACAGAGAAGAATAAAGTTTTGGACTTTTCGAAAGAGATAGAGATCTTGACTAGTGTTTCTTCTTCTTTTTCTTACTAGTATAAATTCCAAAACAGAGAAGAATAAAGTTTTGGACTTTTCGAAAGAGATAGAGAAATAGAGTTGACTGACTTATACCGGGAGACGTCTGGAATGCTCCGGAGCGTCCATGCTCCGTGTTTGTCTATTGACAGAAGTAAATTGGTAAAAACAAGATTTTATCACTTGCTTGCAAATACGTCGAAGCTAGGCGCGTTGTGCGTGGGATTATAATTTTTGCAGTTTTGATTTCTTTTTCATATAAGAGAGCCTGAGATTATGGGTTCTGTAGGCCCTGATCATGTTCTCGTCTTCAATCTTCAAACCAAACCAGTCTAGCTTCAAGCAAACCAACCCAGTCTTTAAGGAACTCATACCCAGAAAATACCAAGAACAAAATCTTCAGGGAAGAGTGATTCTCTTTTGCCTCTTCAGACCGGCACCTCTGCCTCCCTAGTCCCCATCTCCCTTTCGACCTCTAAGCCTAAACCTCAATTTACTGATGATCCAACCAACCCAATCGTCTAGAGTAGGAGGGAGAGAGCAGATGCCGAGTTCAACTCGATCTTAGGAGGAAGCAGAAGGAGAGGATGAAGAAATAAGTGGGTTTTGCTGTTGAAACAATTTTCACTTTTGGTTTCGACGATGAAGGGCAAAAAATGTGAAGAGTGGATATGGAACAAGAGATTAGAAGTTTACTTTAGACTCTTGGAGTAATCTTTATCTCTTTGGTAATTAATATCACGTTAATCAAGGAGTAATTTAATAGTGAAAAAAGCTTAGAGGAAAAGAAACAAAAGGCCTCCCACTATCGAGTTCCCCTGTCTCTGTTCTTAAAAGTGATTATAAAAATTAATAAACGAAGACTTGCAAAATCTTCTCTATTGAAGCGAAATTTGAAGCTAAATTTAGCTTAGAAAACAAGAATATTTCACACACAAAACTCTCATATTGATGAGATCTAACCACCCATGTAAAAATTTAAGGACGTTCATCTCCCGACGATAAAGCTCTCTATAGGAAAACATAAGCGTAAATAGGATTCACCGCTTCTATCAGGGACCAAATGTTACCGGAAATATGTGATTTTTCAACCATAACCGTATTTCACCGTATCTATCACATCATATTTCACAAGATTTTTGAAAATATTGTTTCATATATATAGTTGGTTCACAGATATATATATTTGTATGTAACCTATTAAACAAGTTATTCCACATTAATAGGCACGTTGTGGTTCCGATGGCTAAATTTCACAAATTGAAAATTCAACCGTATGATATGATCAGTATACTTAAATACGGCTACGAAAAAAAATTCACTTGTTTTCGATAAGGTTCGGGTCTTGATCCACACGATCAAACCTAAACCAACGCCACTTATTACATGAAAACGGTTGTACATACCCCTATATTGCCTAGTTTGGTTGATTCTTCCACACACAAAACTCTCACATTGATGAGATCTAACCACCCATGTAAAAATTTAGGGACGTTCACCTCCCGACTATAAGGCTCCCCATAGAGAAGCATAAGTGTAAATATGGTTGACTGTTTCTATCGGGGACCAAATGTTACCGGAAATATGTGATTTTTTAACCATAGCCGTATTTCACCGTACCGATCACATCATATTTCGCAAGATTTTTGAAAATATTGCTTCCTATATATAGTTGGTTCACAAATATGTACATTTGCATGAAACCTACTAAATAAGTTATTTCACATTAGTAGGTACGTTGTGGTTCCGATGGCTAAATTTCACAAAATGAAAATTCAAGCGTATGATATGATCAGTATACTTAAATACGACTATGGAAAAAAATTCACTTCTTTTCGATAAGGTTTGAGTCTCGATCCATATGGTCAAACATAAACCAACGCCGCTTATTACATGAAAACACTTACATATCCCTATATGGCCTAGATTGGTTGATTCTTCCACACAAAAAACTTTCACATTTATGAGATCTAACCATCCATGTAAAAAATTAGAGACGTTCACCTCCCGACGGAAAACATAAGTGTAAATAGAGTTGGTTAAACAAAAAAATCAGATAAAATTTTCTTAAATTAAAATATACAAGAATTGGTTAAACAAAAAAATCAAGTTCAGCCCACGTGGCTCGAACCTCTCTAGCCTGAGAGATTAATACGTGGCTTTAGCACTAAGCCAAATATTATTATTTGACTCAATGACCTTCAATAATTATCAAGATTCTAAAAAACGTTAGACGCTAATCGGACGACGTCTAGATGATTAATCAGAGATTAATTAAGAATTAATCGGTTTTTTATTTTTATAATTTTTTAATAAATAAATAATTACAACTATAATTTTTATCACATAAACTTTATAAATAACTATTAAAACTAAAGTCTTACAATAATATATATAAAAAAAAGTCTTACAATAATATATTCGATTATCATCTCATACATTTATTAAAAGTAATTAAAAATGGCATAAAAAGGGCGGAAACAGATTTATCCTCAATTAATAACAATCACACTTATTATTATTAATTAACAATTAATTAATATTGTTGATCTTTATGCTGGAAGAGGGGAGACGTTAATATGCACGCATAACTATGCACGTCTTCAACCACTCAACCTTTAATCACCGATCATTCATCGTCATCTTCAATCCTTTTCTTCATAAATTTACTTTGATTTCATTATCTCTATTCTCTCATCAGTCATCACACACAGTGCAATTTCGAACCCAGGCTCTCCCTTTCGTTGCATAATTGCCGGAATCATAATCGTTTGATTTTGATGCCTGGATTCTTGCACGAACAACTCTTCGTTCCGACAACCGCCTAACTCCGCCCAGCCCACCTACCCCCGCCCAACCCGCCTAGGCGGCCCAAAAATCGCCGGTCGACTAGACATGACGATTACATCGAAAACGGGACGGATAGCCGCCACCAAGCGCCTAGGCGCCGCTCAGATCCGATTTTTACAACCTTATTATTAATTACATAATTATGGCTTCGCAGCCTCTAGTCCTTTACCATCGTCTTTCTCTGCCAATCTCTGAAACAAAGTAGCAACTGAGTAATTAAATTGGGACATCCAAATCCAAATCTAAAGAGATTCGTCACCACCTCCGCCAGAATCTCCGACTTAGTCTCCGAGACCACCAAGCGATCACGCGAGTACGCCGCCGAGGCCTCCAAGAAAGCTTACGATATCAAAACCAGCAAAGCAAGCGATCATCAGATCAAGGAGAGGGATTAGATTGTTTGTCTGAGTATGGATATTGAAGAGCATTAGTTTGTGTGGGTACTGAAGATTTTGTTCTTGCTAATTTCTGGGTATGGATTCTTTGTTGCTTGAAGACTGTTGGTTTGCTTGAAGACTGGTTTGGTTTGAAGATTGAACATGAGAATCACGTCCGCGGAAATACTTACCAAGGATGATGGACTCACGCGCTCAAGGAAGCTGAGGGAGACTAACGATGGACTCACGCGTGTTTCATACACGCGTCAGTGCACGAGCGACACGTAAGGCAAACAAACGCGGAGCACGGACGCTCCGGAGCATTCCAGAACTCACCATCTGGAGAGACCAAACATATGTGTGGGTCCCACGGGATGTAGCATAATGGTATAGTAGAATTTTCTGTTTGATATACATAATTCATTGTATTATTAAGATAGCACATCTCCATCATGTAACCTAATTTACATGATTAAAGTAATGGAAAGTTTCCTTTTACATAAAGCGTACGTCTCCCAATGTTTCTCCTGTTGATGTTTCAATTCCACCAAACTCACATCGGTGCTAATTTGTTTATAAATCAAGATATAAGGGTTTACATGAATCAATCTGGTGAAAATAATCAAAATATACACATCTGGTGAGGCTTTAGACAGTGTGTTCTTCTGTGTTGGTCATAACGTTGATTTGATAGTGTCTAGTTTGATTGTGTTTGATATGTGTACGGAAGATGGATGAGTCTCTAGAGTCACCAAGATCGGTGCTCTGATACTATAAAGAAATATGAATGAAATATGTTTTGTATTGATATGATAACAGTACAATGAATTGGTCTATATACATCTACTATGATAACTATTGTAGGAAAGGCATGATTACATATATCAAGATCTTATAAACATTCATAGAAAAGATATGTCAGAATCCCGATCCACCATTTACTCCATTATATCCGCTCCATTCTACTTGAATGCATATCAGTAGATTACTTCATTCCATAATAAGATAACATAGAGTGCTTAATATGCCAACTACACAGACGATAGTTCTTACACATATTCAGTACACGTAGTTGGCTCAGAGCTCTCCAAAAAATTATTGTAAGAAACATCTATCTGGCTGCACACAGATATGATTAAATTGTAAGCAAGTTGAATCTACAGAAACTTTTAGGGGTATTGATAAAATAGGAAACATACTAGCGGTTATCACTGCTCTTAATCCAGTCTGGAATAGAGCCATTGAGCAAGTTGCTTGTCAGATACCTATACCGAAAGAAAACATAATCACATTCAGTTGATTACTTAACTACAAAAGGTTGGTTACATGGTATAAATGTATGCTTATGTATAAGTGTAGATACTATATGCAGGGGACCCCTGCATCATGTTTATGCTAGTCATGGCATATATGAAATTCACATTTCTTACAAGTACTGCAGTTTGGTCTCAACAAGTTCTTGAAGATCAGGAGTGCTTCCTTCCAGTTTGTTGAAGCTAAGTTCTCTGTAAACAATAACAAGAGCATGTTATAAGAACCCGAAGCTTACTATTTGGATGCTTGACTGAGTAGATGAACCACATTGATCAAACTGCTATTGAGAAAGTATCAATTGAATGTGGCTTGTAGACCATAAAAAAATATGGTAGATAAAAAGAAAGTAATGAAATAGCAGCATTACAAGATATTCAATGCTGTCATTGCTGATAAATCAGGAATAGATCCATTTAAATTACAGCTCCTCAGCATTCTGCAACATAACTCCATATTAGCATTATTGGGGATAAGCATGGATTAATTAGTCTAAAACTGTGTGCAAGAAAAATACATCATCTTCTAGACTTACAATCTTTGCAAGCTTGTCATATTACTTAAGTCTGGAAACACTGAACCCCCTCCATTTAAGTCGCTGATCCTTCTGCATAAATTGCATCATAAATAATTAATAAGCCTAAAAAAAGTCCCTGTGATATGAAGCTGCAATATAGATTGTTAACTGTAGAATGTAGA
>NW_004443406.1:45520-64271 GCF_000184155.1 Fragaria vesca subsp. vesca
AATAAAATAAAGCAAACTGCGGTTGAAAAAGAACAAGAAGAAGAAGCTTACAGATTCTGTAAGTTAACCAAATTCCCAAGCTCAGGAGGAACAGTTCCATTGAACATGTTAGTCTCTAGATTCCTGAAAACATATTCTCCTTTTTATCAAGCAGGCTAGAAATAATGAAAATTAAACTTGATTCGGTAAACACAAAGAAGTAAGAAAGAGAGAATGAGAGATAGAGGCAGAACATACAAGTATCTTAGAGTGGTATGTTCCCCAAGAAAGCAGGGATTGGTCCAGTTAAGTTGTTCACATTAAAGGACCTGCAGTTTACTCAGTGTCTTAGTTCAATCATTCTAAGCCATTATTGGCGAACCATGAATATGGAGATAAGAAGTGCATTTACATATATTCCAACTTTGTAGAGCCCCATTCACTCGGTATATTACCACTAAGAAAGTTCCTCGTGAAATCGCTGTAAACAAGGGCAAACATATTAATCATAAGACTAGCATTTGTGAAAAACTACAAAATTTCAGATGGTATCATAGTACATTACAAAATCCTTACATTTGTGTAAGGTAGGGTAATTTTGCAATAGATGGTGGAAGAACACCAGCAAGATCTTGCCCTCTAAGAATACTGTTTCCAACAAAAGTCAGTGCTGATCATAAAACTCAAACTTACGCAGAAAAAGCTAGTAGTCATACTGTCTTACATTTCATTCTCATAAACAAAATGGATTCTCCTAAATTGGAAAGGAAAGAACAAAAAATTCCCACACACTTGCAGAGTGCAGTGCATGAAAAGCCAATTGAAAGATTGCAATTCAAACCCAACAAAGCTAGGTGATTATAGAGCAATGCATAACATATATATCAACAAATTAAGCTTGAAATGCACCTACATGTTAATGACATGCCATCAGGGAAGGAGCAGTTGCAGGTGAGTGTGTTGTTGAATAGAGGCCTATCAGCAGACTTCGGTGTAGCCCAGCTTGTGTGGGTTGTGTCATTCAGGCACGGGTCTACGCTGAAGTCCCAGTCTGTTTTTCCTATCTGTGTAGCAATTTCTTCTAGGGCAGCCACTGCAAACACAAATCAAAACCCTTTATGTATTTAGTTCTTCCTGTATTTATTAAGTATATTAGAAAAATTAATAGTACTGGGAGAGAAACTCTTGCATCAAGTCGTTGTCGTATAGTGGTAAGTATTCCCGCCTGTCACCCGGCGACCCGGGTTCGATCCCCGGCAACAGCGTTATTTTCTAAAGCCACCTTCATTCTCTTTCCCTTTTTAGGAAGTACACCGACGAAGAAGAAGATACAGATGAAGAATAAGGATGGCGTACCTTCAGAAGCAGGAAGAAGAGTTGTAAGCGCCTCAACTTCGACTATACCAAATTACCAATATTGTGAAAACGAAGATCAGTTGTTGAAGAGGTGCAATGTTGAAGAGGTGCAATGTTGACTTTTATAGTTGACCCTAGTGGAGGGCAGCTGTAATAATCTAGTTGGAGACTTTCTTATTTTTCTCTTTCTTTTATTCTGTGCTGTAATAATTGTTAGAGTATCTCTAACTATAAATTCTTCTTCATGCTTGTATTCTGGTACGCTTTGTATTTTTATCTGAAAAATATCTGAAAGGTTCCACAAGGTTCTCTCTCCTTTCTTTCTTCCATTTTAGCGAAGCTTGAGATTCTAGGGTTTGTTTGAGCTACGGCTATGATGTTATCATGGTATCAGAGCTTCGGCTCTTGATCCTGATTCTCATCTAAGCTTGATTCGTGGTTGTTTGCAGCTTTCGCTTCCGCTCTTCGTTTCTGGTGTTCGTTTGCTGCAGAAACCCTAGCTTTCTTTGTTTTTCAGATCTGCAAAGTTTAAGCTTCTAAGGTTCATCTCTGAGCTTCGATCTCTCTATTCGTAGCTTAATTTCGATGTTTTGATGCCTATATGTATAGATCTCAGGGTTGTTGCCTAGATCTGCTAAGCTACTGTGTTCTTCATGCTCTAGAAGCTTACTATCTTGCTGGATCCTTCTTTTGAAGCCTTTTGATAAGATAGAGTATGGCCAGTGCTCATTTTTCTCCATATTTGAGCTTGATCTGTGTGTTTTAGCTATAGTAGAAGAACATTTCAGTGATGATTAGCAGTTTTGATGTGTGTGATGTGCTGCGGAGAGAAATAGTGCGTGTTTTGTGTTGAGAAGTGTTGTTATGTGCTTAAGTGAGTGTGCTGTGAAGTGTAGTGCTGTGCTTGAGAAAGTAAAGTTGTAGTGTTCAATGCAGTGAAGTGTTGATCATAAAGAAGTGTGGTTATAGTTTCTACTTTTGGTAGTGATCTGATTCAGTCCTTTTGTGTGATAGTAGGAATCATGACAAATACTCAGTCAGAAATAAACTCACTGTTGAGCATGATAACTGTGAAATTGGGAGATACTAATTTCATTAAGTGGAGTTATCAGTTCCAATCTGTTCTGGAGGTGAATGATCTCTTCAGCTATATATTTTGATGGTTCTTATCCATGTCCTCCTCGATTTTTTCTATCTGAGGAAGGTTTAGTGACAAGTGAGATTAGTGAAAGCCTATAAAGAGTGGAAAATGATAGACAAGGCATTGATAGGTCTCTTAATGGCAACTCTGGATGATGAGGTTATGGATATCATTGTGGGATCTAGGTCATCAAGGGAAGCCTGGTTAGCATTACAAGAGAGATTCTCTTCTGTTTCTAGAGCTAGTATCATGCAGTTGAAGACTGATTTACAAATCATTAAGAAAGGTGCAGATTCTATTGAGAAGTACCTTCTGCGCATTAAGCATGCTAAAGACCAACTCAGCTCTGTTGGTGTCACGATGGTAGATGAAGATATTGTAGTTGTGACTCTTAATGGTTTACCTGAAGAATACTCTATGATAAAGACTGTCATTAGAGCAAGAGATAACTCAATTTCCTTTAAGGACCTTAGAGCTCAACTGTTGGCAGCAAAAAGAGACATTGAATCTCAGTTTTCTTTGAGTGGCTCTACGACAGCAATGGCAACGAGAGGTTCCTCCAATTTTAGAGGTAGTAGCAGTAATGGAGCTAACAATTTCAATGGTGACAAAGGAAAAAGGGTTTGGAATGATTCTGCTAAGAAGTCCAACTGGAGTGGCACTAAGCAATTTACTCAAGGTCAAAGTTCAGACTCATTATGGTGGTGCTAAGTGTCAGATATGTGACAAGAAGGGTCACACTACTGATAATTGCTATAGAGATTCTATTTGAGTTTTGTGGCAGGCAAGGACATATTGCTCGAATTTGTTTCAACAATCCAGCTTCTCCAAATTACAAACCTGGGAATGGTGAATATAGAAATAATAGTGGAGCCTCACTTGAATGTCAACTTTGTAACAAAAGAGGACATACAGCTATTAACTGTCCTTCAAGAAATGAAGGCTCATCTGTGTTTGTTTGCCAAATCTATGGTCTGAAAGGCTATACTGCTTTGGATTGCCCACACAGGAGCAATTATGCTTTTCAAGGCTCCAATCCTCCTGCTACAATCACAGCTATGTCTGCTCATACTCATGGTGCATCATCTTCAGGTGTTTCTCCTAATGAAGTTTGGATTAGAGACACAGGAGCAACTCACCATATGACCTCTGATCTCAGAAATCTTGCTATAGCTCATCCTTATGATTCCTCCAATTCAATCACTATTGGTAATGGTGAAGGTTTGAGTATCAAACATATTGGTTCTACTGAAATTACTCCTCATACTTTTCAGTTGAATAATGTTCTTCATGTTCCAAGTTTGGCAGTTAATTTGTTATCTCTTAACAAGTTATGCAAGGATAATAAGTGTTTCATTGTCATGGATGGCACTGAAATTAGTGAAATATGTGTGTAGGACAAAATGTCAAGGGAAATCCTTCATCAAGGAAAGAGTACATCTAAAGGGCTGTTTCTGTTTACTACTCCTCAAATAAGGTCTTCTCATACTGCCTTCATTGGATCAGCTGTGAAATCCACTATGTGGCATCAAAGGCTAGGCCATCCATCTGCTGCTGTTGTTTCCAAGATGCTTAGCTACTCTTAAGATTTCTAGTCCAAGGGATGCATCTGATCAGTTGTGTATATCTTGTTTGTCAGGGAAAATGCATAGATTACCTTTTGTTGAGTCCACTTCTAAGTCAACTGCTCATTTTCAGAAAATTCATTCTGATGTATGGGGTCCAGCACCATGTTTGTCTTTAGAAGAATTCAGGTACTATGTGACATTTATAGATGATTTCACCAAGTTTGTATGGATATTTCCTTTAATCAATAAATCATATGTTTTTCCCACTTTTGTGAAGTATAGTGCTTTTGTGCATAATCAATTTCATTTTGCCATTAAGTGTTTGCAAAGTGATGGTGGTGGTGAGTTCATAAGTAAAAAATTTACTGCATTCTTGGACAGTAAAGGTATTCTGCATCAGATTACATGTCCATATACCCCTCAGCAAAATGGTGTTGCTGAGAGGAAAAATAGGCATATTGTGGAAACCTGTATTACTCTTATGACTGCAGCGAAATTACCAAAACCTTTCTGGTATCATTCAGTTGCTCATGCCACTTACCTTATCAACAGAATGCCATGTCAGTCTTTGCAGATGCAATCTCCATACTTCAGATTTTTTGGTACTCATCCTGACATTTCATCTCTAAAGATTTTTAGCTCAGCTTGTTTTCCGCTTCTTCGGCCTATGCTAAGGATAAGCTTGATCCTAGATCAACTGATCAGTGTATTTTTCTGGGATATGCTCTTGGATTTAAAGGTGTTTTCTGTTACAGTATCTCTTTAAATAAACTGTGGATGTGTCGCCATGTTGTTCACAATGAAACTGTTTTTCCCTATCACTTGTCTCCACAGTCAGGATCTGGTTCATCCTCTACTTCCTCTCCTAAGCCTTATCTTCGTCATCTTTTTGTTTCTACTTCTCAGCCTTCCACAGTTTCCACTGGACAGGCTGATCCGGGGGGGGGTAGTGGTGGTATTGTTGGAGCTGTTGATCCTGATGAGTCTAGTGGTGGTGTTAATATTGGTGAAGATAATGTGAGTGGTAATGAGAATATCTATGATGCAAGTGTTTCTGAGACTGTTGACAGCAATGAGAATATTAATACTGAAGCTCCAGGTTCTGAAGATTTTGTTGCTCAAGGTGGAGTTGAAACTATGAATGTGAATGTGAATGGGAGTACTGATGTTAACAGTTTGTTTAATGGTATTGATACAAATGGCAAAATTCTTCCTTATGAGCTGTCTTTTGTGAATGATCCAGCTCAATGCTATAACAATCATTCAATTCTAACTAGAGCAAAGAATGAAATTGTTAAGAAAAAGACCTTTGAGGATTACTGTGCTTTTTCTTGTATAGTTCAGCAAAACCAGGTTGATGAACTAGCATACTTCAGTGGTTTTTCATCTGTTTTGCATCTAAATGAACTAGTAGAACCTAGCTGCTTTAGACATGCAACAGGAAAACCAGAATGGGATGAGGCCATGAATGAAGAGATAGCTGCTTTAAAGAATCAAGGAACTTGGACTTTGGTTCCTTTGCCTTCAAATAAGAATGTGGTGGGAAGTAAGTGGATTTATAAGATCAAGAAGAATCCTGATGGTTCAGTGTCTAGATTTAAAGCTAGACTTGTTGCTCAAGGCTTCAGTCAGGAGAAAGGTTTAGATAATGAAGAGACATTCAGTCCAGTTGTTAGACATAGTACTGTGAGAATTATTCTTGCTCTTGCAGCAATGAATAAATGGGAACTGAAACAACTTGATATGAAAAATGCATTTCTGCATGGAGATTTAAAAGAAGAAGTATATATGCAGCAGCCTCAGGGGTACAAGGATCCAAACTTTCCAGATTATGTTTGTCTCTTGAGGAAATCTCTTTATGGACTTAAACAGGCACCAAGAGCTTGGAATGAGAAATTTACCAGTTACCTTCCAGCTCTTGGATTTACCTATTCTCACTCTGATCCAAGCTTGTTCATTAAGAATTCTGGTGCTGGTGTCATAGCACTCTTATTATATGTTGATGATATTATTATCACAGGATCAGACAAAGATGGAATCAGATATGTAGTTTCAGAACTCAGTGCAATTTTTGACATGAAAGATCCTGGAACACTATCATATTTTCTTGGGATAAATGTGCAGTACAAGAATAATGGAATTTTCTTGTCTCAAGAAAAGTATGCTAAAGAACTGATTGCTAAGCTGGTTTGTCTACATGCAGAAATCATAGCAAAACTCATTGCATTCCTCATATGCAGCTTCTAAAGGATGAAGGTACACTTCTACCTAATCCTACTTTGTATAGAAGTATAGTTGGAGCTCTGCAGTATTTAACTTTCACAAGGCCAAACATAGCTTATTCTGTGAATACAGTGTGTCAATTCATGTCTTCTCCTACAGATGTGCATTTCTCTTCAGTTAAAAGAATTTTGAGATATTTACAAGGCACTCTCTCAAAAGGTCTCTTTTACAAATGTGGTTACAGTATTCCTTTTATTAGAGCTTACTGTGATGCAGACTGGGCAGGTGAGATAAATACCAGAAGATCTACTACTGGTTTTGTTGTATTTTTGGGACATTGTCCAATTTCATGGCAGTCAAAGAAGCAAGGATCAGTTTCAAGAAACTCAACAGAAGCAGAATATAGAGCTCTGGCAAACACAGCTGCAGAAATATCTTGGATAAGACATGTCTTATGTGATCTTCATGTAAGAATTCCAGCTCCTCCTGTTCTAAAATGTGACAAACTATCTGCTCTAGCCTTGAGTTCCAATCCAGTGTTTCACTCAAGAATCAAGCACCTAGATAATGATTTTCACTTTGTGAGAGAGAAAGTTCAAAGCAGGATTTATTACTGGAATATGTTCCAACTGAAGAACAAACTGCAGATGTTTTTACTAAAGGGTTACACAGTCCTGCTTTCAATACTCATTGTACCAATCTTAACATGGTGACCCCTGTTGAGATTGAGGGGAGGTGAAAACGAAGATCAGTTGTTGAATAGGTGCAATGTTGACTTTTGTAGTTGACCCTAGTGGAGGACAGCTGTAATAATCTAGTTGGAGACTTTCTTATTTTTCTCTTTCTTTTATTCTGTGCTGTAATAATTGTTAGAGTATCTCTAACTATAAATTCTTCTTCATGCTTGTATTCTTGTACGCTTTGTATTTTTATCTGAAAAATATCTGAAAGGTTCCACAAGGTTCTCTCTCCTTTCTTTCTTCCATTTTAGCCAAGCTTGAGATTCTAGGGTTATTTGAGCTATGGCTATGATGTTATCATATTGCAGCTAACAACCAGTATCCCCACCACGATGAGGTTCACGATGGTTTTCCGACCACTATTAGGAAGAAATAGTCCAGCTCCGATCGCCATATTCGTTTTCTTCTTGCATCCAACACTAATCCATCTTATTGCTCCCTGAATCTTGGTCCTCTTTGATGAGCTGTGGCTTTGCTAACTCGTTGGTCTTAAACTCTACGATCTTTAGCTAGTGGCTCGCCTACTATATATTACTGATAGAAATGGACAAATATATAATTGAAGGGACCCCTAAGACAGAGACCTGTGGAAGAAGGAGACTATTCTTCAATATCGAAATAAAGATATCCATAGTATATGTGTGAATAATTCATGCATGCATGTGCTTTTTCTTACGTGTTATAGTTTAGGCGCAGACTTAGACCGATCGATCTGGTTTTACATTTGAGATATTTGTCTGCGTTTTTGGTCGATTTTTATATAAAAAGCAAAGGAGGGAAAAGAGAAGAAGACGACTACCGGACTACGATGTTTTTTTTTCTTGGTTTTGGGTCAAAGGACTCCAATGGTGAATGTCTTGTTCCTTTTTTTTTTTTTTTTTTCTTTTTTTCCGACTAACATTGTTCTTAGAATCTTGATACATGAGGTTGTGATTATGCTTTACTCGTAATATCATATTCTCACATGTCTATCAACATTTTTTCCGTAACGTGAGGCTACTTTGTTTTTTATATTCTCATAATAAAATTGTTAGTTTTTATATGTTTTTTTTGTTACCGTATAATATAAAGGCCATGATCAAGTCTCTGATTGAGCAAAATTCACAATTTCCCCGCTATGACACCTAGGATCATTGCAAGTACAAATTGCAAGGGATGCAAGTTTGCAACTAAATGAAGTTGAAACTATGTGAGTATCGATCCGTAGATAACAATAATATATCGAGGAGACGTCTCACCTGATCGAATGCATCTCTTTTTTTTAAATGTACATCAATATATGTTTTTTTTTCCTCAAAATAATATACAGACCTAATGCACTAATCTCCACTAGGTTTCAATATTGAATTAAGGGAAAAAGCCCTAATGCACAAATAGTACCTTTTCCTAGCCCAAACCAATCAAAAAAAGATTACACAGCCCAAACCAATGTTTCTTAGTAAAAATACAGTTATACCCTAGCCTTAATAACCGCTTCCCTCGTCCACCGAACCCACTCCGAATTCAATTCCTTCTCAACAGTTCTCACTCAATCGACGCAGCTTCGCTTATTCAATCCATCGATGCCGCTTCGCTTATTCAATCCATCGACGCCGCTTCGCTTCTTCAATCCATCGACGCCGCTGCCTCACTCCTCACTCCATCAAGACCTTAGCACCCATCCCCGCGCGCCGCTTTGCTGGTTCAGTACATCGCCGCCGCTGCTTCAGTACTTCACCGCCGCTGCTTCACTCCACCGCCGCCGCTGCTTCACTCTATCGCTGCTGTTGCTTCACTCCATCGCCACCACTACATCGCGCTAAAATTCTTCTTTTTCAGGTGAAAAGACCCTAGCATAAATCTGTGTTTATACCCCTAATAATGTTGTCTGGGTTCATATTTCTCTGCTTCAATGTGTTTTATGGCAATGTAGAAACGGTGTGGCAACTTTACTACCCCTAATACTTTACTAGCTAGGGGTAGTAAACTTTAATTTTTGTTTGCATGTCAGTTATTCCCACTGTCGGTGTTCAATACTAGGGGTAGTAAAACTTTGATTTTGTTGAATGCAAGTTGTTTTCTAGGTCTGCATGTGTATAATGGTGTTGGAAATAGAAGTTTACTACCCCAGTAGAAGTTACTAGGGGTAGTAAAATAAAGTTTTGTTTACACATAAGTTGTTTCTCTTTCAGAGTGTATATTGGCCTTCGAGGGATGTTCTATTGCAAGTTTACAACCCCCAGTTGAAATTTACTAGGGGTAGTAAACTTTTTAATATGAAGTTTATAGAGGCAGGATCACTAGGGGTAGTAATTTCCACTGTCTGGATGTGTCTAATGGCTGTGTTCAATACTAGGGGTAGTAAAACTTTGATTTTGTTGAATGCGAGTTGTTTTCTAGGTCTGCATGTGTATAATGGTGTTGGAAATAGAAGTTTACTACCCCAGTAGAAGTTACTAGGGGTAGTAAAATAAAGTTTTGTTTGCACATAAGTTGTTTCTCTTTCAGAGTGTATATTGGCCTTGGAGGGATGTTCTATTGCAAGTTTACTACCCCCAGTTGAAATTTACTAGGGGTAGTAAACTTTTTAATATGAAGTTTATAAAGGCAGGATCACTAGGGGTAGTAAAACTTTGGTGTTTTGCATATGCAGGATGGCATGAAGGCAACTTGTTACTAGTCTAGAGTCTGAGGAAACCTCACCATCTACGTCCGTCAACACAAGCATGAAATTGCACTCATACATACAACGGGAAAAATTGAATGTTCCCCAAAAAAGAGCGAGACAAGAAGAAGATGACACAGAAGAAGAAGTGGAACAGTATTTTATAGAGAAGAGAGCAATGGAAGTGGCAGAAATAGAGAAGGATGACTAGGATGAGGAGGAGGACGAGGATGAGGACCTGGAAAAGATTCGGCACACTCAACAGAAATGTACTCTGGTAACATTCTTCAAATTAATAGAGAGTCACAGAGACAAAATCCCCTCAGAAGCATGGTAGCTGATCAGTCAAACTTGCTTTGGTGAAATGATTAACGCATTTAGAACCAGGAGCATCGTTGCGGATCATGTTAGCAGATTTGAGTTTGATATAGAAATTTTATTGAGGCACTATTGCAAGGAGACAAAAAAGTTCATATTTGGAGAAAAAGAAATGGAGATTAAAGAGGAAGATGTGCATCTTTTGTTTGGATTAACAAAAGAAGGTGAAAATGAGGAAGAGAAAATCTCCAGGAGAAAGAAGAGCAGCCAACAGTCAACCATATTCGGCAAAACGAAAGGATCCATCTTTAGGAAGATGATCCACGACAAGTTGACAGAAGAGCTCAACAAGATTAAGAACAAGGAGGCAAAATCAAGGAAAATTGCTTCCTTGATCATAATGTACCTACTGGCTACTTTCTTCTTCAGCACATCTAGAAGCCAAATTGAATGGCAATTGGTGCTGACATGTGAGGACCTAGAAGCAATAAACAAAATAAACTGGTCAAGAAAGGTGATTGAAGCCTTCCATGAAGGAGTGAAAAAGCATGTCAAGGGCAAGCCAAAGGGTCTGAATGGTTGCGTAGTTCTGCCTCTGTACTGTTTCTTGGAGCGTACAAAAATCAAGGAAAAAAATCCAGAAGAAACAAGCAGCTATGCCAAGATTTGTAAGATGGTCCACAAATGGCATCATCTACAGAAGCGACTATCTAAAGAGACCGAAAAAGCTTGAGGTAAAAATTGGTTTTTGGTTTTCCAAATATTATACAGCATTGTACTTAGATGTTGTTTCTAAAAAACTGAACGAATCTTATTTTTGCTAAAAACAGGAACTGGTTGCTAAAGGTCCATGGAAGGATGAGGAAGAAAGCACTTCCGGATCAGAGGAATATGACACCCCAGACGAACATGGCACCCGGAGCTTTGAAGAATGGGTAAGTCTGAAAAATGAATGAAATAAAAGTGCATTGGCATACTTTACTGCCCCTAGTAATAGTTCACTACTTCACTTTTCATTGCATAAGTAGTATATGATATCAAGTTTACTAGGGGCAGTAAACTGTATAATCATCTCTAAATCAATAGTTGACTGTTGGCATAGTTAACTGTGGGTAGTAAACCTGTTTGGCATAGTTTACTACCCCTAGTAAACATTTACCAGGGGTAGTAAGTCACATTTTTTTCTTCC
The DNA here is from genome assembly GCF_000184155.1 of Fragaria vesca subsp. vesca. NCBI lineage: Eukaryota > Viridiplantae > Streptophyta > Magnoliopsida > Rosales > Rosaceae > Fragaria > Fragaria vesca. The sequence goes on from NW_004443406.1 coordinate 56,679, forward strand.
TGATTGTGAAAAAAGTAATTTACTAGGGGGTAGTAAACCTGTTTGGCATAGTTTACTACCCCCAGTAAACATTTACTGGGGGTAGTAAGTCACATTTTTCTTCCTGATTGTGGAAAAAGTAGTTTACTAGGGGGTAGTAAAATTCATACTTATATGTATGTATTTGGTCTCAGGTTCCTTTATCAAGCCAGCAAGAAGTGGAAGAAAATAAAAGAGTGGGCGACAATTTTAAGACACTACTGACAGACTTGGAGGAGGAGATCCCAGAAGATTTGAATGAGAAGCTAAAGAACTCGACAAAGCAAACGAAGAACTCCAGAATAGAATCAATGATTACGTGCACAAGTTACAGCTTGCCGATGACAAATAAAGCAGCTGGAGATGGAGAAAAGGGTGCAAGAGAGCCTCGTTGAGGCTCTGAAGAGAAAGCTTAAAAAAAGCAAAATCCTCAGCAAATGAACCTCCCAAGCACAAAAGGCAATTCGGTGGGGAAGAGTATGGCTGCCAAGGAGATGAACAAACAAAAGGGAATGTAAGATGATACTTTACACTATAACTAAGACTATTTTTTACTTTATTTTGTTTTCTTTATTATGTTAACTAATATATATATATTTTTAAATTAAAAAATCAGGAAAACCATAACTGAAGCCTGACAGTCAAGTTCAAAGTTGGAACTGCACAAACAACACAATCTGCAGATGATCAACCAGAAGCTTGGGTGAGAATATAAAATTACTAGGGGGTAGTAGACTTAATAGGAAAACTGTGTTGCAAGGTAGTAAAACCCAGGCAAACTATTACTAGGGGTAGTAAACGTTTTGTTATTGTTAAAAATCTGAGAATAACATGTGTTATTTTATTTTGTGAAGGCTGTGATACATGATGAACAACCACTGAATCACATATCTCCAGAAATGGACTATGAGGACATGCCGCTCACAGAGGATGACATCTGTAATTTAGATAAGATAGTTGAGTCCCAAGCTGCATCCGTCCAACAATCAGCAACGGAAAAGGACAATGACATCTCTGCAACAGTTCAGTCCCAAGTTTCATCGACCGAACAAACAGCAACAACAAAGGATAAAGAGATGAATACTTATTCCAAGAAGAGGAAAGCAATGGATCTGATGTCGATAGAAAAAAATGTGAAGCTGAACCCTAGAGACGCCAAGAAAACGTTTGAAGCCCGCCCGAACAAAAAGGAAGAGTAAGTTTCAATTATATAAAACTTTACAGTTTGCTTATGCAAAATTACAAAAATATATTTGTTTTCATTGGAGTATGAATTCAATGTTTTTCTACAATGAAGCGTACTGGACATGTCCTGAAGGCTGGCACTGTTTATCAAAGAGTGACTTGAAAAGGATCATCGAACACTCAGACACGTTGTCGAGTGTGAGTAATAAAAAAATAAATAATATCTCCTTATTAGCACCACTCAGTGAAGTTTAGATTTAATAATATTGACTTATGTTATGATCGCAAAGCCTGCAAGTGTACATTAGGTTGTTGAAGGAAAAGGCAGAAGCTGCCAAACTTTCTGTTGGATTCATGAACATGGAGATTGTGGTAAGTTTACTAGGGGCAATAAAACTAATATTTTCATTAAGATATTGTTTTGCAAGTTTACTACCCTTAGTAGCAGATTACTAGGGGTAGTAAACTTAAGTTTTTGGTATGTATATTTATTTTTCTTTCATTTGATCTCTATAATGACTGTGAGGATACCATCTGGAAACTTTCATGTAAATTTAATACATTCCATAGAGTATTTTTGAATGCAAAACAACATTATGTGTTGCTATCGAAAGTTTACTACCCATATAAAATTGTTTTTTTTAGTGCAAAACAGTTTAATAAATAGCTTTCGAAAGGTTTACTACCATCTGCAATGTGTTTTTTTATGCTCTGGAAACTTTACTACCCCTAGTAAAGTATGCTTTAGGGTGCAGAATAACAAAATATGATGCTCTGCAAACTTTACTGCCCCCAGTAAAGTACGTTTTAGGGTGCAGAACAACAAAATCTGATGCTTTGGAAACTTTACTACCCCTAGTAAAGTATGTTATAGGGTGCAGAACAATAAAAACTGAGGTTCTGGAAACATTACTACCCCTAGTAATGTATGTGTTAGGCTGCAGAATAACTAAATCTGATGTTTTGGAACATTACTACCCCCAGTAAAGTTTACTATGGGTTGTAAAATGTTATTTATATCTCTTGGTTGATCTAAGGTTAATCATATTTGTTTTTTAAATGCAGAAGGATGTGATAGAGCATGAAACAATGTTGGAACTGCACAAGCTAAATGGAGGAACAACTGGAGACTTCAAAAGTGGTTATGAACTCCGTATGGAGGAAAACTTCTATAACCCGCTTTGGACCCTGTTTGGAAAGCAAATGGTCTTCATTCCGTTGCATCACGGGTCCAGCCTTCACTACACTTTGCTGCTGATTGACAACATCAACAAACGCTTTTTTCACATGAACTCTTCGCTGCCAACACCGTACAAAGAAAAAAACAACTTTCACTTCAAAAATGCAAAAGCAGTGGTGAGTAAACAATCAAAACATTTTTATTAAAATAAAATAAAATGCAAAGCATTCAATTGTTAAGGTTAACTAATGTTTAAAAATTGTTTTGTTGCTTAATATACAGGTGAAGCACATCAAGGAGTTCATCAAACGTATACATTATACAACTGTATTTTCTTTGAGCCAAGACCTTGACCAAAATGAATACAGGGAAGATTACGCGATTGATTACGGACCCGAGGACAGTCAAGGCAGAAAACCTAGCAACATAGTGAAAATGACAGAGGACGAAAAGGTGACAAGACGTTGGATTATTGATCATAACATGCATCACAAACAATACAAACTGACCGAAGACCGCACATGCCCCCAGCAAAATGTATCATCGTAAGTACATGAATATTCTTCTTGTACATGTATCACTGTTTGTTAGGGTTGATAACTACATAACCAGATGCTTTGAGAGTTTACTACCCCTGGTAAATGTTTTTTGTTAGGGGGGTAGAACAACATAAATGAGGGGGCCGGGTAGTAATGTACATTAATATTCAGATTTATTTTCTCAGTCAAAATAAGTTATTAACATAGTTAGCCCTTTGATTTATGGCAGGTCTGATTGTGGTCCATTTATTCTACATTATATGGAGGCAATGTGTGCTAGGTTGGATCCAAACCAAGAAGGCGGCAACCCAAATGAGGAAGAAGATGTTAGAGGAGTTTGCGAAACTAAACAAATGATTTATGTAACTTTTGCTAGAATTGTGGACAGATATCACAACTAAGACTGAGATCCAATTTTAAGTTCTATTTTGAAACTTTCATGTAAATTTAAGGGAATTTAATACCTAGTAAAGTAATGGTTTACTACCATCAGCAATGTGTTTTTTTATGCTCTGGAAACTTTACTGCCCCCAGTAAAGTATGTGTTAGGGTGCAGAACAAGTAAATCTGACGACTTGGAAACATTACTACCCCCAGTAAAGTATGTGTTAGGGTGCAGAACAAGTAAATCTGACGACTTGGAAACATTACTACCCCCAGTAAAGTTTATTTCTGGGTGCAGAACAACATTACTACCCCCCTTTTAGTTGTGTTTTTTTATGCTCTGGAAACATTACTACCCCTAGTAAAGTGTTCTAGGGTGCAGAACAACAAAAACTGAGGTTCTGGAAACTTTACTACCTCTAGTAAAGTATGTGTTAGGCTGCAGAACAAGTAAATCTGACGACTTGGAAACATTACTACCCCCAGTAAAGTTTGTTACTTGGGAGGGAAGAACAGAAAACCCTTAGAACTTTAATGCTTGGGACAGATGAACTTAATAATATTGTCAAGAGAATTCCACAATAATGAACATCACAAAAATCTTCAATCAAAATCCTTACAATAGAGAAAAATCTAAATATAGTTAAAAAAACATCCAAAAAACAACAAATTCCAAACATCCACTAACAACCAGAAGGATGTACAAGAAACTACAGCAACAGTTCAAAGGTTCCGTACAGCTCTTCTTGTTATGATGGCCCATCTTATTACAACGATCGCATCGAATCAGCTTCTTCTCACTAGCAGATGCTATCCTCTTTGATTTAGGCCTCCCAGCCGGCCTCTTTGTAACAGGAGGTAGTATAAAGTCCTCAGTGGAAGAACAAAAGGCATCCACGTTACTCAGAGGTGCAATAGGAAAGCTATAACACATCCTATAGTATTCAGCAGTAAAATAAGGATCAATGAAATCATACACATCAAGTCTTGCACCTTGTATAGCAGCAAGTGAATGAGCGCATGGGAAGCAATTAATCTGCCACTTAACACATGAACAAGTACGAGTAGAGAGGTCCACTGAATAGGAGTACTTATCATTCCTAATCTCATAAACATTTTCATGGGAAGCAATCACCCTGAACACACGAGACCTATCAAGCTGCTCTTTCAGCCTCTTCTCCATTTTAGGAGTAAGCTTGGTAGTCCAAGATTTCGACTCAACACTCCTTTCTGACATCATCTTCATTTCTTTCATTCTTGTTTGATCTAACATAGCGAAAGGGGGCAGTGAATGCTCAGCAACAATCCAGTTATTAAAGGATTCAGCAATACCATTTGCCATAATCCCATACCGACAACCTTTAAAAAAAGCACGGCACCAATGTTCCAATGGAATCTCCCTTATGAATTCATCAATAATAGCAGCCCCACCCTCATCTCTCAAATTTTTTAAATGAAAGTAGAAAGACTTCTCAGTCGATGCATAAGCCACTTTAAAGAATTTTTGTAACACATCAGCAACAACAATTTCCCCTCCTTTGTTCTTATACTTTCGACTAAGGTTGTATCGCAAATAATGATAACAGTAAAAATGAGGATTACCAGGAAAAATGAGATCAAATGCCTTCAACAAACCAACACCACGATCACTAATGAATGTGATAATCCTTCCTTACGGTTCCAACAAAGCCTTCAAGTTCAAGTGCTTGAAGAAAAACAACCAGTTTTTTTCAGTCTCTGAATCACAAAAACACAAGGCTAAAGGGAAGAAACCTACACAATAAAAAAACAAACAAATAATTACTAGGGGTAGTAAAATAAACAGCAGCGTGTCGCTGCACCGCTAACGGGAGCGTTCCGCTCCAAAATGAAAGTCTAACAAACCATAAAACTATAAGAAAACATATTCAAATCAGAAGAATGAAGATTTCAAAAATTACTGGGGGGTAGTAAAATATATAGCGGCAAAAAAATACAATTGACTACCACCAGTAAGCTTCTACTGGGGGTAGTAAACCTGCAAAACAGTATCTCCAAAGGCTATTATACACATTAAAACAGTGAAAAATCAAATTAGATGCGAAATAATAAAGTCTACTGGGGGTAGTAACGTTTAAAATAGAGATTACTACCCTAGTAATCTTCTACTGGGTGTAGTAAACTTGCAAAACAATATCCCCAAAGGCCGTAATACACATTAAAACGTGCTTCTGCATAGCTAACGGGAGCGTTCCTTTCCAAAACTAAGACTAAAACAAAAAAAAAAAAAAAAAGCATGAAGATTTTCAAAATTACTAGGGCTAGCGTTCCGCTCCAAAACGAAAGGCTAACAAAAGAGAAGAAACATAAAAAGCAGCGTGCCGCTGCACCACTAACGGGAGCGTTCCGCTCCAAAACATAACATGTACAACTAAAAAATAGAAAAATTACTAACAATTACTAGGCGTAGTAAAATAACAAGAGGTACCTTTGTTTCCATTTCTTCCAGTTGTAGCAAGAATCTGCCCCTTGTATTTGCTCTTTTCAAAGGCACCATCAACATATAAAACAGGTAGGCTGAACTTGAAACCCTGAATTTGGCCGGCATAAGCTACAAAAACCCTTTTAAACCTCTCGGTACTCTCATCAACTTCAAGAACAACTGAAGAACCCGGATTAGTCTCCAACACAGCTTCCCTAAACCAGCTTAACATAGAAAACGAATCACATTCCGAGCTATACATCTTTTCCACACACCTTTTTTTTGCTCTTGAAGCAACCTTATAACTAATTTCATAACCATAAGTGGACTTGAAATTGCTCATGATCTCACGGGGCTTCAAACCAAGATTCAGACAAACAGTAGACTCAATGCATGTCCTAACAATTTTAGACCCTAATTGCCGATGAGAATGATTTCTTATCATACCTCTGCATGTATGAACATTATTAAACCGCGTAATGTAAAAGCACTGATTAATAGAAGCAACAAATCCAAGGACTTCCCAGCCACAGTGGTCAACATCACGATTTGCACAAACAGCATTAACGTAAATTGAATCATTCCTAGATAGCACATAATGGAAACCACTTTGAACAGCAAACTTCCTCAGTTTATCTCTAAAGTCTACAATGCTCTCAAACTTCTGCCCAGCATGTGACAAATATGAACCCCATTCATCCGACAAAAAAAACTTCTGAGGTCCATCCTTAAAAGCATCACCTAGATAGTCATTCTCATCTATCATCTCAGCACAATCATCAACCACTACACTAGTTGATGAACAACTTTTCTCGACATCCTTGACTACTGTCACTACTACATTCTCCATATGATAAATTTTTGCACAGCAGAAGAGCATCTTAAAATCAGATTCATTATCTAAATAAATGGCAGAACAAGCAGGCGATGAATACTCAAGGTGAAAAGAATCATTGGACGAAAACTTAAATCGTTTTCGGATGGATTGAATAAGGTCTGAATAATTCATGAGCTTATTGAGGAGAAGGACAAAGCCATTGCCAGAAAAAACAAATTGAACACACAAAGAACCAACAGTGCTCCTGCAAAAAAAACAAAAACACACAGGTCCAAAAGTTACTACCCCCAGTAAATGTCAATTTCTACAAAAACAGACTGAAAAACATAAGTAATATGCTAGAAGTACAAATAATAAGCAATGAAAACAACAACTAACCACAATTAAAAAACAAAAACACACAGGTCCAAAAGTTACTACCCCCAGTAAATGTCAATTTCTACAAAAACATACTGAAAACATAAGTAATATGCTAGAAGTACAAACAATAAGTAATGAAAACAACAACTAACCACAATTAAAAACAAAAACACACAGATCATAAATATTACTACCCCCAGTAAATGTCAATTTCTACAAAAACAGACTGAAAAACATAAGTAATATGTTAGAAGTACAAAAAAAAAAGCACAGCAAAAACATTAAAAACAACAATAAGACATAGATCGCAAACATTACTACCCCCAGGAACAAGTCCAAAAAATCCAGAAATTTTCGAAACAACATGCAAACGAAGCGCATTCAAGAAGCGACCTATAATTCAACTAAAAAAATAAAGAAAAGAGGAATTGAAGAGATTCAAACTGAGTAGGAACCGAAGAGCAAACCAAAGCCCGATCTAGCTCCATTTACTACGTAATTCTGCTAAGGGAAGAGAGGTTATGGTGCCGCCGGAAAACCGCAACGGAAATTGGCTCGAAATCGCAGTCTGAAACAACGCCGTCGGTCCTCTCTGAAACGACGGCTCTCCGATCGCTCTCTCTCTCTC
>NW_004443406.1:64291-65961 GCF_000184155.1 Fragaria vesca subsp. vesca
CTCTCTCTCTCTCTCTCTCTCTCTCTCTCTCTCTCCGATCGTAAACTTTCTCTCTCTTCAAAACAGAAATTTGAAAATAGATCTCGTCTGGTATATATAGTCTACGGGTTGAGGGTATTTTCGACAGAAAAAACCATTAAAAGTAGGCTCATTAGAAAAGTTTTGTCCAATAAGACACATTTCACACACCTTATATTGAAGTGGGCATATTTCTTTTAAAAACATTTAAATGGGCAAAAAGAAGCTTAAATTAGTACTAAAGTGTCATTTACTCTTGAATTAATCATCGAAAATTAAAGTTGGCTGTATGATATTAACAATGTGGCGCGCCATCCCGATGGGTCACTTTCTACTAGAAAAATAGTTGTGTTCATCATGTGTTGGTACACATCCTATTTTAATCAAATAAAACGTACGATCAAAGTAAATAAATTGCAAGTGATAATTTCTTATTTAGTTGGAGACCACGAAGTCAAAAACGGCTTCTTTTATCTATGTGTAGGCTTTTTAATTGATGAGAAGCTTGATGTGTCTAGGCTTTTTTTTTGTTTTATCAAAAATATCTGGATCATTATTCTATTGGGAAAAGAAATTAGGCTTTCACGATTTGCTGTAGGAGTATAAAGGGAAGCAAAATCTGCAACTCGATCCTATTAGCACAAATTTGAACTTTAGAACATAACCTCTTGGACTACTTTAAATATCTAAGTAATCTATAAAAATTCTTTTATGCAACACATGTAAATATATAAACTATACGATCTTAATCATTCATAAAGTTGGTATTTTTCGAAAGAAACAAAAGTTGACTGTTTACAGGAACGGAGGCATGGTCGGCCTTGGATCCCTCTGTAAAAGGTCCAATATTCTGGTCAACTATGGAGACATACAACTTTGTCCGCGGAAACAACACGGAGTCCTACACGATGTGCTACGTTGGAGAAGAAATGTTCTAATACGAAAACACGATAGTGTGACATGGTGGTTTGTTAATCTTCAATTTTAACTTGAATAAACTTTATAGAGATCTGAAGACGTAGTATCAGAAGAAGCAGTCCATGGTGCATCTGATGAAAGCACGAGGCTGTGACTTTCACTTGTTGAGCTAATCCCTTGTGCATTCTGCTCAGACAGGTTTTCGAAGGCTCTTAACCTCGTCATTTCATCACCATGGATACTTGGATCCAAAGCCACTTCATCCACTGGGGTTCGCCCTTCAAGCATACTCACTACTGCAGACATGATAGGCCTGAGTGCAGCTGTTGGATTGGCGCACAGCAGAGCTACTTTGATAGTTCTAAGCGCCTCTTTCTTTTTGAAATCGGATCCCAACCTCTGATCCACCAACTCCAGTAAGTTCCCTTTTTTATGCAAAACATGGGCCTAAAGATAAGCAGAGAAAATGAGTGGATGATCACAAACTAGTTACATATATATGTAGTGACAGAATTTTTGAATGAAGATTATTTATCTTACCCAATCCATAAGACATTGAATGTTCTCATGCGGTCGATATTTCATGTTGTTCTTTCCTGAAACAATTTCTAATGCAACAACTCCAAAACTGTAGACATCTGCCTTGTAGGTCAAGCAACCCCATAGTGCATATTCCGGTGCCATGTATCCTCTGCACAACAATTAAATGTTGTTTTCACGGACTGATTAGTCAC
>NW_004443406.1:66536-71690 GCF_000184155.1 Fragaria vesca subsp. vesca
AAGGATCAAAGTTATTAGTGGCAGCTTTAATTTGCCTCAAGGTGAAAAAGCCAGTCTGCAGATCCATTCCTCTCAGAACTGTCCAACAAACAATGTTACAATATGAGTAATGTCTTGAGAAATCATTCTTTTGACTTAGTATCTGACTGTGTGTTTCCTAGTTCACATAGGAAATTTGGAAGTATAATGCCCATGTGATACTTGAAATTGTCATAGTGGAGTTACAGCACCTTTTTCCCTTGATGTCTGGCTATCCACCAGACAACCTCTCCACCAAAGAATGCCAAAATTAAGAAGACAAGGCACAAAATTGAAGCTCCAACTGAAACTCCAACCACAACATATATCTTTCTTTTGGAATGCTTGAACTCTACAGAAAGTGAAGAAAAAAAAAACAAATCATCAGAAAGAAATAGATAAACTTCAGTTTATATTATACAACCATAGATAGGGAATAACAACTGAGAATGGTATTTCCCTTAACAAGGGTGCTATCTGTTTGAATATCGCAAACATCAAATATAGCTACAAAACTTGAAACAGATGCAATAATTGGACTGAAAACATAAACTTGTCCTTTGGTTCCTACTCGGTTCTGGACAAGTACAAAACAAATGGATGTAAATTAAGCCTATAATAAAGTTCTAAAAATAGGATTAAAAGAGCTTGTACAAAGTCAGAAGATTACCAGATTCTATAGAAATGGCTGATATAAGGGGACCATAGATTCCTCTCCTTGGGGAAGCTGTTGTCCCTTTTCCAGACCAATGAAACCGAATCTCTAGAGTTTTATTCTTAACCTGAACTGCCTTTGTCTCTTTAATGACTTCTTTATCAACACCTTTTGCTTCCTTTACGATGTCAAAATCCTTTAATACGAGTTTCTCCTGTAACAAATGTCATCCATAAGATGAAGTGTGTGGCACTAAAACTCACTAGTGGTAAAAATTACTACCTGAATATAGACATCAAATATCCGTCTTCCAACACTTTGATAAGATTTATTGCCTCGGATTATTATCTCCGCAAAGTGAAGGCTCACAGTATAGTTTCCTTGTGCTAAGCAGTTTGCATAATACGTGAGAGAAAGAGGACTGAGGCGTGCATTCATGTACAACTGAGAGTTTTTCATTCCGAGTGTTGATACATTTTTGGCTATGTAGTCTCCAGCGGTGACATTAGTATCCCAGAATACTCCAGTGCTACTGGTTCCCCAGTTGGATCTTGGAACAAATTTTGCTCCACCTCCAAGATCTTTATCATCTTCATAATTGACTCGTCCAATGGTCGCTCCTCCACCACAATTTATATGTAATGAGTACTGAACTGTTCAGTAACAGCAGATAATTGAAAATTCAGATTAGCGAAAATATTTGAGTGGATATGATATAAATATATTAGGTCATATATATGGAAACTCAAGTTCACAACTGAGTTCCTTGTACACAATCTTTACAAAATTAAACAACTAAGAACCTAACCATCATTTGATTCCTGTCTATTCAATCAAATTTTGGATTTTAAGATATATAACGTTACCTTCTTTACAGGAATAATTCTCCAAGCACACTCCAGATACTCTAGAATATGATGAAGTACAGTAATCAGCTTATGTAGTAAATCCAATAAAGTGATAAAAGAAAAAACAATGGCTGCATGGATCTTCAATGATAGTATGAAACTTACGAGTTGTTTTCTGCAGAAGAGCTTTTGAAGACGTTCCTGATACATGCCCAATCAATTGAAAAAGAACAATTAGAGGTGAATGAAGACTGTAGTATGTGCTTGGTATGTCAACTACACAGAAAACAGTTCTTACAGGTTTTCGCTGCATGTAGATGGCTCAGAGTCCTTGGAAAAATTATTGTAAGAAACATCTATCGTGCTGCACACAAAGATGACAAACATGTGAGCGAGTATAAATCCACTGTAAAATACATAAACGTTCATTTAAATGCTTAAACGGTATATAGTTAGTTAATGTCGACAGAGAATCATAGACTCCTAGTCATTGATGATTCAAATGCTACAAATAATTCATATGAAAAGGAAAAAGAAGCTCCAATATCCTATTGAGTTAACAATATTGTTAACACTGCTAATAGAATCGTCTGATAGACACCTCAAATAAACAATGTAAAAAACAGAGACTGAAAATGAAATTGATGTCGGATAGAAGACATACTAGCGGAAATCTTTGGTCTTAATATATTCTGGAATAGAGCCATTGAGCAAGTTGCTTGTCAGGTACCTTTCCCGAAAGAAATCACAGTCACATTCAGTTGAAGTAATTATTACTTAACTACAGAAGGATAGTTAAATGGGATAAATTTATGCTTATGTATAAATGTATATATGAAGATAGCATATGAAGTGAGGGGGAGCCCCCCTGCATCATAGTCATGACATATATGAAATCCACATTTCTTACAAGTACTGCACATTCATAGCTTCAACGTCAGGAAAGCTTCCTTCCAATCTGTTGAAGCTGAGATCTCTGTAAGATAATGGATGTTATAAGAACCGAAAGCTTACTGTTTGGAAGCTTAACTGAGAAGATGAACCGTTTATCAAATTGCAATCGAGAATGCATACTGAATGTGCCTTATGTACTTGAATGAGTACTAGAATATAAAGATTAAGAAGAGGAGTAAATTACAATCTATTCAATACTGTCATTGCTTTTAAATCAGGAATCTGTCCAGATAAATTACAGCTCCTTAGCATTCTGCAGTATAACTCAATATTAGCATAGTTTCAGATAAACATGGACTAGTCTAAAACTACAGACGGAAATACAACATGTTTTAGACTCACAATCTTGTCATGCTTTTCATATTAGTCAGGTTTGGAAATTCTGAACACCCTCCGTTTAAGTCGCTGATCCTTCTGCATCCATTGCATCATAAATAACTGTTAGGCGAAAACAATCCCTTTGATATGAAGCTATAGTGTTAAATATAATGTAGAATATGGTTTTCAGTGTTAACTATACTGTTACTGCAACGAAGAGCTGGGTGTGGAACTCACAGTTCTGTTAAATTACTCAAGACAGAAATGCTAGACGGAATGGGGCCTTGTAGACCACTAGCTTGGATCTCTCTGTCAAGAATTCAACATGGATAGAGATTACACCAATTCTGTAATATCTGAATGATATTATAATAGAAAAAAGTACCTACAGTTTATTAAGTTGACTCCAACTTCGGAAAAAATCGGGAATTCTTCCTCTGAAGTTGTTACTGCTAATCCTCCTGTGTAAAGGGAAAATTCATTAAATGAAAGATTAACATTTCTTAAGGAAAATTGAAAGTCAATATGTGAGTGTCACTTACAGTTCTATTAATTTAGTCAGGTTTGTGAGATCCACTGGTAAGACTCCTGTGAGATTGTTTGCACTAATGACGCTGCAGATCGATATATACCAGTGCTAACTTATCAGTCACTCACTTTAACAAGCTATTCGATATTTTTCAAATCAATAATTAAACGTAAAAACAAAAAATGATAATGGATGAAGCTCACAGAATCTGCAAGTTAACCAACTTCCCAATCTCTGGAGGAACATTTCCAGAAAACATGTTTGTGTCCAGACTCCTGAAATAATATTGTCCTTTTCATCAAAGCTGGCCAAACCGAATGAAAATCAAGATGGAGTACGTTGACACACACAAAAAAGTAATTTACATAGATAATGGAAGAGCATATACAAGTTTCTTAGAGTGGTAATGTTTCCTAGGAAGGCAGGGATTGGTCCAGATAAGTTGTTCACACTGAGGGACCTGCAGTTTAGTCATTGTCTTAGTTCAATCACTATATATAGGCCACTCTTAGCATATGAAGTGCATGTAGATAAACTTGAATATGAAGTTAAGAAGTGCATGTACATGAATTCCAACTTTGTAGCAGCCCAATCACTCGGTATATTACCACTGATGAAGTTCCTTGAGAAATCGCTGTAGAGAACAGAAAAGTTATTAGTGATATATAACATTAGCATTTGAGAAAAATCAAACGTTTATTAGCAACGTGTTACATTGCAAAATCCTTAGTTCCTTACATTTGTGTAAGGTAAGGTAACTTTGCAATAGATGGTGGAAGAACCCCAGCAAGATCTTGCCCTTTAAGAAAACTGCATTAGAAAAATGTCAGAGCTAACTGATGATAAAATTCAAACTATGCATGAAATTGGAGTCATGATGCCTTGCATTTGCATATCATACTCATAAAAAAAGGGGTTCTCCTAAACTGGAAAGGAAAGAGGAGAAAGAAAAACAGATATACCTAAATACTTACTTGTACACTTGTTGTGCATAAAAAAACAAGAACTGAAATTTGTTTAGTCGTTGTGGTTTAAAGTCGACATCTGTTTAGTCCTTGTGGTTTTATTTTAATCTGAATAGTCCTTAAAGTCAAAAATTTTCATCCAAATAATCTTTATGATTTTATTTTAATCTAAATAGTCCTTAAAGTCATGATTTTTCATCCAAATAGTCATTCGGACAATTTTTCAGTTAAAGGCCATAAGGACTATTTAGATGAAAAATCATGACTTTAAGAACTATTACAAATTAAAATAAAATCATAAAGACTATTTAGATGAAAAATCGTGACTTTAAGGACTATTCAGATTAAAATAAAACTATAAGAACTAAACAGATGTCGACTTTAAACCATAAGGACTATACAATATTTTACCCAAAAAACAACTCAGCAAGATATTATATATATGTATTGGAGCACATTCACAGCCTCAATTAAGAGAGTGATTCACTCAATCTCAGATTCAATCACAAGAGTGATTTCCTCCATTATTCAGAATTGAGTCCTAACTTATGTATAGTTTTGGATAGTTTTGATTCTGTAATTATAGGCATTACTATTCCTTATTTCCTTATGTAAATGTCAAACACACTAGCCTATATTATGTAAGCTTTGTAATCAGTTTCGATTAAGGGAAATATAATTCTACATGGTATCAGTTTAACCTAAAGATCCATACCTGTGTCTTTTTCTTCTTCCTTGCTTTTCTGCTTTTCTGCGTCTTCTCTTCCCTGTCTTCTTTTCTCTTCTTTGTCCTTCAATGGCTTCCTCTTCCTCTTCTATCAACCAAAACACCTCTTCTTTTCCCAAACTCACTGAATCCAACTATTT